>NW_025752407.1:0-12709 GCF_021184085.1 Oncorhynchus gorbuscha | reverse complement strand
TTGGAGAGAGAATACTATATCACACTGGGTGAGAAAGGAGCGGCACTCAGTGGGCTGCCCAGAGTAACATGGTGGGTTATTAACCCTAGGTTCCGGAGACTCGGAAGACCAGGAAGTAGCTGGTGGCACGAGACGAAGACTCTGATACTGTCCTGAGAGGTCGGAGACCTGAGCGGCCAGGGTCTCAACGGCATGCCGAGCAGCAGACAATTCCTGCTCGTGTCTGCCGAGCATCGCTCCCTGGAACTCGAGAGTAGAGTAGAGAGAATCCATAGTCGCTGGGTCCATTCTTGGTCGGATCCTTCTGTTATGCAGGTGAATGAGGACCCAAAAGCGACTTGGCGAAAACAGAGTCTTTATTCCAGTAAAGGAAATAGGCAATACTCCTAGACAAATTGGAGCAGAAAACAAAACATAAAAACTAATTCCACTCGTAGTGACGAGGACAGACTGGAGACTCGACCATAAACTGTAGGTTGCCTCGGGAAGGCATCGATCAGTAGCAGACTCAGACACCTGCTCACACGCAGCATCTGAGGGAAACAAGACACGACAGGGCGAGACAAAGACACAGCACGGCGAACAATATACAAGGATCCGACAGGACAGAAACGGAAGACAAGGGGAGAAATAGGGACTCTAATCAGAGGGCAAGATACGGAACAGGTGTGAAAAGATTAGATGATTGAGTAGGGGAATAGGAACAGCTGGGAGCAGGGACGGAACGATAGAGAGAAGAGAGAGAGGGAGGGAGGGAGAAAAAGGGAACGAACCTAATAAGACCAGCAGGGGGAAAACGAACAGAAGGGAAAGCAAAATGACAAGACAATATAAGACAAAACATGACAAATACAGTCTAGGTAGATGGGTTTAGTTGTGTGTTCTAATACTGTCTAGGTAGATGGGTTTCGGTTAGATATCTGTGTTCCAACACAGTCTAAGTAGCTGGGTTTGGATTAGTTATCTTTGAACAAATATTGTGTAGGTAGATGGGTTTGGGTAAGTTATTTGTGCACATACAGTAGTGTGCCCTTCAAACCACAAACACTAAAGCCCCCGGCACGCACAAACACACAAGTACACACAATAGAATATAATAGAATATCTTTATTATCCATTTAAATATTTCATGAAATATTATTAATTTGATAACATGTGGAATGATACCAGTCATCAGTCAATCATCAGTGACTCTGACTTCTGTTTATATCTGTCCCACTAACAAGGTAACTTTTGTGATCTTCCACCTTCAGAAACCCCCTTCTATCAAGGCTGAGGCTGTCTTGAAGGTGTGACACAGTCATCATCAGGCTGAGTTCAGTGCAAACAGTTGTCAAAAGAACCAGTTTAGTCAGTAGGTAGTTATGACAGTTAACCTGTGGATAGACAGTAGATGTTATGACAGTTCACTGCCACCCTATGACCTCTGTTGTCTCTGCTAGTCAACATGATGGCTGCTGAAAGCTTCTTGGTAACCGAGTCCCTTCCCATCCCTCATCCAACCCCGCTAATGAGGTAGGCTACGTTCCAGGCTGACTACATGGAAGTCGCCTGCCAGATCTCACAACTCCTGGATAGATGTGGAACATAAATTTATCAGCTAACCACATCATATGCTATAGCAATCTGATGCCCAACTGCACAGTCAATGAAGCTTCAGGTTACCTTTGTCTATATCATTGCATCTTTCCTTAAATCTAAATATATTTGTAGTTCATTCTAATTATAACCTAATAACAGACACATTTTCTTGAAGTGAGATGGAATTCATATCTTTATAATTGATGTACAGGTAGTGGATACACAGGACATGGGATTTAATCATGCTCAATTTAAATTTTTTAAAATCAAAAGCTGGAGTGCACATGCTGAAAATATAATCAAATTACAAATCACATTACATTTTTTATTTCACAAAAATAATCGTATTATTAATCTGAGGAAGTAATGCGGATTAACCATTTAACAGGATCATTACACCTGAGAGCTGAGAAAGATATATTTGTTTCAGATGACTTCCCGTTGTACATTGGTGATGGATGATCAGTACTATACAGAACATAATTAAAGAGCATTATGTTGCCTGTAGCAGCTGTTCTGTTGATTGTAAAACATCAAAATAACTGCTTTTCTGATTTATTTTGGCACCAATTTGCAGTTCAATTCTTCCAAACTACAGTGGCCACTAATGTGTAGATGACTTCACACGAAAGGTTATTCTCTGGTGACTTCTTCTGGATGTTGATCACTGTGAATACCTCAGGGGAGGAATTAAGACTTCTCTCTCCTGTAAATACAGAGTAATGTGATATGTCAGCTCCAAAACATGTGGTGATCTCAAAGCAGGAATGAATCTCTGCCTATTTTCTTGCCTATAGTGCTCAAAGTGAAGGTACCGAAACTGATATTTTGTACTGATCAAAATTCACTTTGGTTCCACGATAGGAGGTAGTGCTGAGCGATTAGTGCTTTTTGAGGTTGGTTTGGTTTCAGTTTGACAATAAAAATCATTGTATTATTTTTTAAACAATACACTATGCGTTATGTAGGTTGCATGATGTAACACATAATACAACTATTAGTATAAGTCCCATGATGGTAGTGACTGACCATTACTTGTTATCACTTAATAAGTTTTAACCAACATTTATTCACATTACTTTAATTAAATATTTCTGTTACATTGGTTTTATTTTATGACTTCAGTATGTCATTCCATGTCATCAACTCATCTCTATAGAGCTGCTGCCTATACTGTCTAACAAAATCACTATTTTAGTGTTGTAAATGTATGAACACTATTGTGACAATGAACAAGGTTAGTAGCTTCATGTAGCAGTAGCCTGTATCTATTGCTTTACAATTCAGGTCACTCTTCCATTTCCCAGTGCTCTTCAAAGTGTACACGACTTTACACCACAGGTTGCTCTTCCATTTCCCAGTGCTCTTCAGAGTGTACAGGACTTTACACCACAGGTCACTCTTCCATTTCCCAGTGCTCTTCAGAGTGTAGACGACTTTACACCACAGGTTGCTCTTCCATTTCCCAGTGCTCTTCAGAGTGTACACGACTTTACACCACAGGTTGCTCTTCCATTTCCCAGTGCTCTTCAGAGTGTAGACGACTTTACACCACAGGTTGCTCTTCCATTTCCCAGTGCTCTTCAGAGTGTAGACGACTTTACACCACAGGTTGCTCTTCCATTTCCCAGTGCTCTTCAGAGTGTAGACGACTTTACACCACAGGTTGCTCTTCCATTTCCCAGTGCTCTTCAGAGTGTACACGACTTTACACCACAGGTTGCTCTTCCATTTCCCAGTGCTCTTCAGAGTGTACACGACTTTACACCACAGGTTGCTCTTCCATTTCCCAGTGCTCTTCAGAGTGTAGACGACTTTACACCACAGGTTGCTCTTCCATTTCCCAGTGCTCTTCAGAGTGTACACGACTTTACACCACAGGTTGCTCTTCCATTTCCCAGTGCTCTTCAGAGTGTAGACGACTTTACACCACAGGTTGCTCTTCCATTTCCCAGTGCTCTTCAGAGTGTAGACGACTTTACACCACAGGTTGCTCTTCCATTTCCCAGTGCTCTTCAAAGTGTAGACGACTTTACACCACAGGTTGCTCTTCCATTTCCCAGTGCTCTTCAGAGTGTACACGACTTTACACCACAGGTTGCTCTTCCATTTCCCAGTGCTCTTCAGAGTGTACACGACTTTACACCACAGGTTGCTGACTGCTCACTTTGTCTGGATGTTGGTCACTGTGAATACCTCATAGGGAGGAATCAAAACTTCCCCCTCGTTTCCATATGCAGAGTAATATGTCAAGTTAACACCAAAACATGTGTTGATCTCAAAGCAGGATGTGTCTCCGAAATCGTATAAAGTCTTATGTAAAGAACTTGAGGCAAAATAACCAAAGCGCATTTCTTTGTTGACAACATCCCGATCAAAAGTTACATTGGTTCTACGGTAGGTGGTCCAACATGTTGTTTGACTTTGTTTGAGAATCTGCATGGCGTCAGTCAGATAGAAGTGCAGGGAATGGTACTGGAATGATGTTCCATACCCATAACTGCCTTGTCGAACTGCTTTGTTGAAGTCTATGTAGATGGATTCAGAAGGAGGTTGGGGTTTGTTATTTGTGTACAAATACATAGAGACGGAATGCACTTTCTGCAGACCATCTGTTGGAATGGATGCATGTTTCTCTGCCATGTCCCAGGCTCTTCTGAAGTTAGTGGTGGTGTTTTTCTCATGTGGGAGGTAGTAGTCATCCACCCTCTTGAAGGCTTCGTCTCTGCAGCCATCGTATTTGTCATCAACGGAATCAGGTGCCATGTCCAGTGGGAAAATCTTGTTCTGTAACAGTAACATTCTTTAGTGACATTCTCCTGATACAGACCTAACAGGTTCCTACTTGGGTGATGAGTTGTTTACCAGTCCCTTATTGGACACAGTTTCCTGTTTGTGAGGCTAAATGTGAGGAAAACGAGTATTAAGTCGTGTGTGTTGGTCTGTTGTTTTATGTCAATGTGCACAATGAAAGTACAACATAAAGCCACCGCCCAAGTCCTGAAGCAGGATGCCCAAGATATGATCCACAATAGTTTTTCCTGCATAGCTCAGGGCGTAGTCAAAACATGAAGACTATTCACAGGCATTGCCCACATTTAAGGACTCTCTTTTCTTGTTAGAAACAACAGTAGTGGGACACTATCTTCTCTTCTTATGTCTCAGTAAAAGGAGTACATGTTCTACTTTTTTATAAATGAACCCTGCTGGTGTTAAATGTAAGGTTCTATGAATGAATATTTTATTGGCTTTTCGTTTACTCAACTTGATTTCCTGATTTTAAATCAATTATTATAATAAGGGTAAATAAACTAAACTAGGTAAATGAAATATTAAGTGTGAGGTTATATTTTTCTTAGTGTACCTGTTTCACCAGTCCAAAGTGAAGACAGAGAATCAACATCAAGACAGAGATTCTGTTTGTCTTCTTATCAGTGAACGTCACATCTAAAGATGAGAACAAAACCAGTGAAATGATGCAAATTTACAGATACATACACAACTGTTGTCATCATAAAACATTATTAAAACATCTCACCATCAATTAAGAGATATCCACCACCCATGTTGCAGAGTTGTTGACATCAAATCTACAGCATGTTCAAAATATAATCAAACATAAAACATAATGAAATTAACTCTAATTCAACAACCCAAGTGTCATGTTTTGTCTTATATTGTCTTGTCATTATGCTTTCCTTCTGTTCGTTTTCCCCCTGCTGGTCCTATTAGGTTCGTTCCCTTTTTCTATCCCTCTCTCTCCCCCTCCCTCTCTCTCCTCTCTCTATCGTTCCGTTCCTGCTCCCAGCTGTTCCTATTCCCTAATCAATCATCTAATCTTTCCACACCTGTTCCGTATCTTGCCCTCTGATTAGAGTCCCTATTTCTCCCCTTGTCTTCCGTTTCTGTCCTGTCGGATCCTTGTATATTGTTCACCGTGCTGTGTCTTTGTCTCGCCCTGTCGTGTCGTGTTTCCCTCAGATGCTGCGTGGTGAGCAGGTGTCTGAGTCTGCTATGGTCTGTGCCTTCCCGAGGCAACCTACAGTTTATGGTCGAGTCTCCAGTCTGTCCTCGTCATTACGAGTGGAATTGTTTTTTATGCTTTGTTTACCGCTCCGATTTGTCTAGGAGTATTGCATATTTCCTTTACTGGAATAAAGACTCTGTTTTCGCCAAGTCGCTTTTGGGTCCTCATTCACCTGCATAACACCAAGTGATACAACAACATTAAGTGATCCCTGTTCGTAAGACTGGAATAAAATATCACATCCTGTCAAATGGAGAATCATCACATGTACTCTGTACTACATCCTGTCAAATGGAGAATCATCACCTGTACTCTGTACTACATCCTGTCAAATGGAGAATCATCACCTGTACTCTGTACTACATCCTGTCAAATGGAGAATCATTACCTGTACTCTGTACTACATCCTGTCAAATGGAGAATCATCACCTGTACTCTGTACTACATCCTGTCAAATGGAGAATCATTACCTGTACTCTGTACGGCATCCTGTCAAATGGAGAATCATCACTTGTACTCTGTACTACATCCTGTCAAATGGAGAATCATCACCTGTACTCTGTACTACATCCTGTCAAATGGAGAATCATCACCTGTACTCTGTACTACATCCTGTCAAATGGAGAATCATCACCTGTACTCTGTACTACATCCTGTCAAATGGAGAATCATCACCTGCACTCTGTACTACATCCTGTCAAATGGAGAATCATCACCTGTACTCTGTACTACATCCTGTCAAATGGAGAATCATTACCTGTACTCTGTACTACATCCTGTCAAATGGAGAATCATCACCTGTACTCTGTACTACTTCCTGTCAAATGGAGAATCATCACCTGTACTCTGTACTACATCCTGTCAAATAGAGAATCATTACCTGTATTCTGTACTACATCCTGTCAAATGGAGAATCATCACCAGTACTCTGTACTGCATCCTGTCAAATGGAGAATCATCACCTGTACTCTGTACTACATCCTGTCAAATGGAGAATCATCACCAGTACTCTGTACTGCATCCTGTCAAATGGAGAATCATCACCTGTACTCTGTACTACATCCTGTCAAATGGAGAATCATTACCTGTACTCTGTACTACATCCTGTCAAATGGAGAATCATCACCTGTACTCTGTACTACATCCTGTCAAATGGAGAATCATCACCTGTACTCTGTACTACATCCTGTCAAATGGAGAATCATCACCTGTACTCTGTACTACATCCTGTCAAATGGAGAATCATCACCTGTACTCTGTACTACATCCTGTCAAATGGAGAATCATCACCAGTACTCTGTACTGCATCCTGTCAAATGGAGAATCATCACCTGTACTCTGTACTACATCCTGTCAAATGGAGAATCATCACCTGTACTCTGTACTACTTCCCGTCAAATGGAGAATCATCACCTGTACTCTGTACTACATCCTGTCAAATGGAGAATCATCACCTGTACTCTGTACTACATCCTGTCAAATGGAGAATCATCACCTGTACTCTGTACTACATCCTGTCAAATGGAGAATCATTACCTGTACTTTGTACTACATCCTGTCAAATGGAGAATCATCACCTGTACTCTGTACTACATCCTGTCAAATGGAGAATCATCACCTGTACTCTGTACTACATCCTGTCAAATGGAGAATCATCACCTGTACTCTGTACTACATCCTGTCAAATGGAGAATCATCACCTGTACTCTGTACTAGTACTGTGACTGGTGATGCAAGGAGCTCTTCAATCAAATTCTTCTTACGGTGGATCAGTTCTCTCTGTCATCCCAGTCATGTGTTTCTTTAAATAGCTGTGATAATGATGATCCACCCCACGGTGACGTTGACGTCTCGACTGAAAGACAACTTTAAAGTTACTTTCTCTTTCAATTTGGATAAATCTTTCACTTCATTTTCTTCATTACAATGTAATATATTATTGTGATAGTGAGGTATGGTCATACTAGACATCATTTAGCTCAAATTCATATTATATTTGTATGTAGCGGAGTGGGAATTGTCAAAGGTTACCGGAGTAACTACATTGGCAGGGAGTGTCAGTTGTCTCTAAGCTTCGTCTGCCAATCATGTTCTCAGCTGGTGAGATTCTGATCTCTTGTACCCACAGTGCTTCATGTCAAGACAATGATTTAGGCAGAATCCCAATGACTCTCAAACAGCTTCCTATTGTTGTTTCCTTTACCTTGTTATATCAGTGTGAGACCCAGATGTTTTCCCCACAGAGACTCATTACATTCTATTTCATTCTATGGGTTTTCCATCATATTGCTTTCATATGGCAAGGTCTTTCAGATCTGTGGTGGTTACAAAGGAACGATGACAGGAGACAAGGAAAGAGGACAAGGAAAGGAATGAATCAGATTGGAAAGGGACCTTACCTGTTTGGTATCACAGCGGCTGACTGTGTAATTAAAGCTGGAGTCCAGCCACTGCAGAGGTAGCACCTAATCCAACAACTATACTGTATATGTACAGTGATGTCTGTTTGCACAGATAAATACAGCTCACACTCTAAGACACACACTCTAACAAACACACACACACACGCACGCACGCACGCACGCACGCACGCACGCACGCACACACACACACACACACACACACACACACACACACACACACACACACACACACACACACACACACACACACACACACACACACTCTTTCTTTTGTCTCCATAACATAACATTCTGTCGTTCAGAATGTCAACACACTGGACACACCCAAACACGTATGCACATTGCACATTAAGTGGATGTTAACAGTTGTCCCTGTGGGTGATTGTGTCATAACAACAAACGCCTTGAGAAGGACGATACATTGACACACAATCACATATTTCTACAGATTCTGAAGTGGGGGTCAATGTTCTCTCAAGAATTCTGGAGAACAGAATGTTGAATGTCTGCATTCCAGCAACGTTCAGCAAACATTCTGATGTGTTTGGATAAAAGGGTTCCATTGTTGTACATCTGACCTGGGTCACTAAAGTTACAATAATTGATGTTGTAGTCATACAAGTCATACAGTGTTGCTGGTGCTGTGTAATCTAGCAAAGGTGAAACACATTGATGGTGCTTCCTGGGTTGAGAATTGAGGTCCGGTTTGGATTAGTTGATAACAGCGTGGTCCTAGCAATGTAAGGGTGGTGGGTTTGATTCCTGCTGGAGTCACATATCTTAAACTCTAACTGTATACACTCACTGTACTGGAAATCACTATGGATTCAAGAGGTTGATTAAATTGTTATGTTAATAACAGACTTCCGTTAAAAGGTAATCATGAAGAAATGACGTATTTTCACATTCAGTATCAATCCTGATTCAATCACAGTGTGTAGAGTACATTATGTAACAATACTGTATATCACCTACAGTATCAGTCCTGATTCAACCACAGTGTGTAGAGTACAGTATGTAACAATACTGTATATCACCTGCAGTATCAGTCCTGATTCAATCACAGTGTGTAGAGTACATTATGTAACAATACTGTATATCACCTACAGTATCAGTCCTGATTCAACCACAGTGTGTAGAGTACAGTATGTAACAATACTGTATATCACCAACAGTATCAGTCCTGATTCAACCACAGTGTGTAGAGTACAGTATGTAACAATACTGTATATCACCTGCAGTATCAGTCCTGATTCAATCACAGTGTGTAGAGTATAGTATGTAACAATACTGTATATCACCTGCAGTATCAGTCCTCATTCAACCACAGTGTGTAGAGTATAGTATGTAACAATACTGTATATCACCTGCAGTATCAGTCCTGATTCAACCACAGTGTGTAGAGTACAGTATGTAACAATACTGTATATCACCTGCAGTATCAGTCCTGATTCAACCACAGTGTGTAGAGTATAGTATGTAACAATACTGTATATCACCTGCAGTATCAGTCCTGATTCAACCACAGTGTGTAGAGTACAGTATGTAACAATACTGTATATCACCTGCAGTATCAGTCCTGATTCAATCACAGTGTGTAGAGTACAGTATGTAACAATACTGTATATCACCTACAGTATCAGTCAAAGTAAAATAAATTATTATTACCAGACAGAGAATTAGACAATGTAGGCTACCACTCTGCCTATTGGCTTATTTGCATGTTCAAGCCTGTCTCAAAATACAACACTGCCACTTTAATTAAGAAATAAGCGTTTTACTTGACGGGCTTTTCAAATACAGCTTAAAATGTAGCCTACACGTTTTGTGCTCTCGTAGAAATCAGTCACTATCCATTGCTGACCGATACTTATGTATAACTAAGCTAATAACTCGACTTGCAAGGAATATCAACAAATGTGCACACGCGCGACTCTGCGCTCTGAACTGATCTAAAAAGCGCGTTCACTCAAGGGTTATTAAAATACCGCTCGTGGGCAACACCTTTCAATAGAGTACTAGTTTACTCCTTTGCGCTGTGACTCTGTCTACAACAAAATCACAGACTCAAACTTGGAAAATTAGATTTGTTTTGTTTTGTTGCATTGAAAATGGGCTGATTTAATATTGATTCGATCACGGAACAAACGTTGATCTATATAGTGCAAAGTAATAGAGCAAACTAAATGAAGTTCAATCTATTGAGTCTCTGCCCGGCAGGGCAATTCTTCTGAGCTGCAGTTCTGTGGGAATTGCGCTGCCACGCACACGGTCTGTTCCGAGGGAACATTGCTGTCTCGACTGCCTGTTTTTTAGTACAACAATTGCCCGGAACATAACTCTAACCATCGCCTAATGTTAACCAATCCAGAAAATAAACAGATTCTAAACGTATGATTGATGTTTTAAATGAATCATTTTTCTTTATAGTTGTCCTGTCTGTGGTACCTTATATCCAGTGATGAAAAGTGGCCTGTGTTTTCCGGACAGATACAGTATATGAGACATTATTCATCACACGTCTAAAATGGCACCATATTCCCCGTATAGTGCACTACTTTTGACCAGGTTCCATCACTATGTAGGAAATAGGGTTCTATTTGGGACACAGTAAGTTTGGGGAAGTTATTGCTGGAACACCTATTGTTGTCATGTTTTGTCTTATTTTTTCTTGTCATTTTGCTTTTCCCTCTGTTCGTTTTCCCCCTGCTGGTCTTTTTAGGTTCGTTCCCCTCTTTCTCTCTTCCTCCCTCTCTCTCTTCTCTCTATCGCTCCGTTCCTGCTCCCAGCTGTTCCTATTCCCCTAATCAATCATTTAGTCTTCCCACACCTGTTCCCTATCTTTCCCCCTGATTAGAGTCCCTATTTCTCCCCTTGTTTTCCGTTTCTGCCCTATCGGATCCTTGTCTATTGTTCACCGTGCTGTGTCTGTGTATCGCCCTGTCGTGTCGTGTTTCCCTCAGATGCTGCGTGGTGAGCAGGTGTCTGAGTCTGCTACGTTCAAGTGCCTTCCCGAGGCAACCTGCAGTTCTTGATCGAGTCTCCAGTCTGTTCTCGTCATTACGAGTGGAATTATGTCTTATGTTTGTAGATTTACTTTACTGGATTAAAGACTCTGTTTTCGCCAAGTCGCTTTTGGGTCCTCATTCACCTGCATGACAATTGTATTGTAATTTCAGTTGATTTCAGCATGTGATGCTGTGCCAACACATTTTAGGCCATACCACTGTCTTCCTTTAATAACAGCTTCCTGTCAGTCTGTCTCAAATCAAATGTTATTGGTCACATACACATGGTTAGCAGATGTTAATGTGAGTGTAGTGAAATGCCTGTGCTTCTAGTTCCTACCATGCAATAATATCTAACAAGTAATCTAACAATTTCACAATTACATTTTACACACAAGTGTAAAGGAATGAATAAGAATATGTACATATAAATATATGGATGAGTGATGGCCGAACGGCATAGGCAGGATGCAGTAGATGGTATAGAGTACAGTATATACATATGAGATGAGTAATGTAGGATATGTAAACATTATATAAAGTGGCGTTATTTAAAGTGACACATACATTTCATCAAGTTTTTAATTATTAAAGTGGCTAGAGATTTGAGTCAGTATGTTGGCAGCAGCCACTCAATGTTAGAGATGGCTGTTTAACAGTCTGATGGCCTTGAGATAGAAGCTGTTTTTCAGTCTCTCGGTACCAGATTTGATGCACCTGTCCTGGCCTCGCCTTCTGGATGATAGCGGGGTGAACAGGCAGTGGCTCGGGTGGTTGTTGTCCTTGATGATCTTTATGGCCTTCCTGTGACATCAGGTGGTGTAGGTGTCCTGGAGGGCAGGTAGTTTGCACCCGGTGAGGCGTTGTGCAGACCTCACTACCCCTCTGGAGAGCCTTACGGTTGTGGGCGGAGCAGTTGCCGTACCAGGCGGTGATACAGCCCGACAGGACGCTCTCGATTGTGCGTCTGTAAAAAGTTGTGAGTGTTTTTGGTGACAAGCCAAATTTCTTCAGCCTCCTGAGATTTAAGAGGCGCAGTTGCGCCTTCTTCACCACGCTGTCTGTGTGGGTTGACCATTTCAGTTTGTCCCTGATGTGTACGCCGAGGAACTTAAAACTTTCCACCTTCTCCACTACTGTCCCGTCAATGTGGATAGGGGGGTGCTCCCTCTGCTGTTTCCTGATGTCCACGATCATCTCCTTTATTTTGTTGATGTTGAGTGTGAGTTTATTTTCCTGACACCACACTCTGCGGGCCTCACCTCATCCCTGTAGGCTGTCTCGTCGTTGTTGGTAATCAAGCCTACCACTGTAGTGTCGTCACTGGTGGGGAGTCACGTGGTGGCCAGTATTGTGTTAATATCACACTGTGGTTGACTGATAAAGAGTTTCACTTCCATAAATCACACAGACACAGGACAGTGCAGGGAGAAGACACAGGTACAGATGACATTAGAGTTGAGGTTAGAAGTAGAAGTTACTGTATTTGACCACAAGTTTGTGAAGATGTCAGAGGGAGTCTATGAAAACTCAGAACGATTTAAAGACGATGAGCCTGATGCAATGAAGAACACAGACATTGATGGCCAATTATATGCCAACGTAAGAGCCTTCAAACCCAGTACAAGAGATGGAGTTGTTGCTTCAGGTAAGATTGCATGGACACACAC
>NW_025752406.1:0-12711 GCF_021184085.1 Oncorhynchus gorbuscha | reverse complement strand
GTCATGCAGGTGATAGAGGACCCAAAAGCGACTTAACAGAAACAGAGTTTATTCAAGTCCAAACAGGGAATAACAGAAATCCTCTAGTCTGTAGAGGGAATAACAAGAGAAGCGGCCACAGACTGCAGGTCGCTTCGGGTAGGCGCAGGCCGTAGTAGACAGAGACACCTGCTCACACGCAGCATCTGATGAAGGCAAAAAACACGACAGGACAGGGCGAAACACAATCACAGCATGGTGAATACTAAACAAGGAACCGACGGGACAGGAACGGAACACAAAGGAATAAATAGGGACTCTAATCAGGGAAAGGATCGGGAACAGGTGTGGGAAGACTAAATGATGATTAGGGGAATAGGAACAGCTGGGAGCAGGAACGGAACGATAGAGAGAAGAGAGAGCGAGAGAGTGAGAGAGGGAGGGGAGAGAGAGGGATAGAAGGAGGGAAAGAACCAAATAAGACCAGCAGAGGGAAACGAATAGAATGGGGAGCACAGGGACAAGACATGATAATAAATGACAAACATGACAGTACCCCCCACTCACCGAGCGCCTCCTGGCGCACTCGAGGAGGAATCCTGGCGGCAACGGAGGAAATCATCGATGAGTGAACGGTCCAGCACGTCCCGAGACGGAACCCAACTCCTCTCCTCAGGACCGTAACCCTCCCAATCCACTAAGTATTGGTGACCCCGTCCCCGAGAACGCATGTCCATGATCTTATGTACCTTGTAAATAGGTGCGCTCTCGACAAGGACGGGAGGGGGAGGGAAGACGAACGGGGGTGCGAAGAAAGGGCTTAACACAGGAGACATGGAAGACAGGATGGACGCGACGAAGATGTCGCGGAAGAAGCAGTCGCACAGCGACAGGATTGACGACCTGGGAGACACGGAACGGACCAATGAACCGCGGAGTCAACTTACGAGAAGCTGTCGTAAGAGGAAGGTTGCGAGTGGAAAGCCACACTCTCTGGCCGCAACAATACCTTGGACTCTTAATCCTGCGTTTATTGGCGGCTCTCACCGTCTGTGCCCTGTAACGGCAAAGTGCAGACCTCACCCTCCTCCAGGTGCGCTCACAACGTTGGACAAACGCTTGAGCGGAGGGAACGCTGGACTCGGCAAGCTGGGATGAGAACAGAGGAGGCTGGTAACCCAGACTACTCTGAAACGGAGATAACCCGGTAGCAGACGAAGGAAGCGAATTGTGAGCGTATTCTGCCCAGGGAGCTGTTCTGCCCAAGACGCAGGGTTTCTGAAAGAAAGGCTGCGTAGTATGCGACCAATCGTCTGATTGGCCCTCTCTGCTTGACCGTTAGACTGGGGATGAAACCCGGAAGAGAGACTGACGGACGCACCAATCAAACGACAGAACTCCCTCCAAAACTGTGACGTGAATTGCGGGCCTCTGTCTGAAACGGCGTCTAACGGGAGGCCATGAATTCTGAATACATTCTCAATAATGATTTGTGCCGTCTCCTTAGCGGAAGGAAGTTTAGCGAGGGGAATGAAATGTGCCGCCTTAGAGAACCTATCGACAACCGTAAGAATCACAGTCTTCCCCGCAGACAAAGGCAGACCGGTAATGAAGTCTAAGGCGATGTGAGACCATGGTCGAGAAGGAATGGGGAGCGGTCTGAGACGACCGGCAGGAGGAGAGTTACCCGACTTAGTCTGCGCGCAGTCCGAACAAGCAGCCACGAAACGGCGCGTGTCACGCTCCTGAGTCGGCCACCAAAAGCGCTGGCGAATAGACGCAAGAGTGCCTCGAACACCGGGATGACCAGCTAACTTGGCAGAGTGAGCCCACTGAAGAACAGCCAGACGAGTGGAAACAGGAACGAAAAGGAGGTTACTAGGACAAGCGCGCGGCGACGCAGTGTGCGTGAGTGCTTGCTTAACCTGTCTTTCAATTCCCCAGACTGTTAACCCGACAACACGCCCATAAGGAAGAATCCCCTCGGGATCAGTAGAAGCCACAGAAGAACTAAACAGACGGGATAAGGCATCAGGCTTGGTGTTCTTGCTACCCGGACGGTAAGAAATCACAAACTCGAAACGAGCGAAAAACAACGCCCAACGAGCTTGACGGGCATTAAGTCGTTTGGCAGAACGGATGTACTCAAGGTTCTTATGGTCTGTCCAAACGACAAAAGGAACGGTCGCCCCCTCCAACCACTGTCGCCATTCGCCTAGGGCTAAGCGGATGGCGAGCAGTTCACGGTTACCCACATCATAGTTGCGCTCAGATGGCGACAGGCGATGAGAAAAATAAGCGCAAGGATGAACCTTATCGTCAGACTGGAAGCGCTGGGATAGAATGGCTCCCACGCCTACCTCTGAAGCGCCAACCTCGACAATGAATTGTCTAGTGACGTCAGGAGTAACGAGGATAGGAGCGGACGTAAAACGTTCTTTTAGAAGATCAAAAGCTCCTGGGCGGAACCGGACCACTTAAAACACGTCTTGACAGAAGTAAGAGCTGTGAGAGGGGCAGCAACTTGACCGAAATTACGAATGAAACGCCGATAGAAATTAGCGAAACCTAAAAAGCGCTGCAACTCGACACGTGACCTTGGAACGGGCCAATCACTGACAGCTTGGACCTTAGCGGAATCCATCTGAATGCCTTCAGCGGAAATAACGGAACCGAGAAAAGTAACGGAGGAGACATGAAAAGAGCACTTCTCAGCCTTTACGTAGAGACAATTCTCTAAAAGGCGCTGTAGAACACGTCGAACGTGCTGAACATGAATCTCGAGTGACGGAGAAAAATCAGGATATCGTCAAGATAGACAAAAACAAAAATGTTCAGCATGTCTCTCAGAACATCATTAACTAATGCCTGAAAAACAGCTGGCGCATTGGCGAGACCGAACGGCAGAACCCGGTACTCAAAATGCCCTAACGGAGTGTTAAACGCCGTTTTCCACTCGTCCCCTCTCTGATGCGCACGAGATGGTAAGCGTTACGAAGGTCCAACTTAGTAAAGCACCTGGCTCCCTGCAGAATCTCGAAGGCTGATGACATAAGGGGAAGCGGATAACGATTCTTAACCGTTATGTCATTCAGCCCTCGATAATCCACGCAGGGGCGCAGAGTACCGTCCTTCTTCTTAACAAAAAGAACCCCGCCCCGGCCGGAGAAGAAGAAGGCACTATGGTACCGGCGTCAAGAGACACAGACAAATAATCCTCGAGAGCCTTACGTTCGGGAGCCGACAGAGAGTATAGTCTACCTCGAGGAGGAGTGGTCCCCGGAAGGAGATCAATACTACAATCATACGACCGGTGAGGAGGAAGGGAGTTGGCTCGGGACCGACTGAAGACCGTGCGCAGATCATGATATTCCTCCGGCACTCCTGTCAAATCGCCAGGTTCCTCCTGAGAAGTAGGGACAGAAGAAACGGGAGGGATGGCAGACATTAAACACTTCACATGACAAGAAACGTTCCAGGATAGGATAGAATTACTAGACCAATTAATAGAAGGATTATGACATACTAGCCAGGGATGACCCAAAACAACAGGTGTAAACGGTGAACGGAAAATCAAAAAAGAAATAGTCTCACTGTGGTTACCAGATACTGTGAGGGTTAAAGGTAGTGTCTCAAATCTGATACTGGGAAGATGACTACCATCTAAGGCGAACATGGGCGTAGGTTCTTCTAACTCTCTGAAAGGAATGTTATGTTTCCGAACCCATGCTTCGTCCATGAAACAACCCTCAGCCCCAGAGTCAATCAAGGCACTGCATGTAGCACCGAACCGGTCAGCGTAGATGGACCGACATAATAGTACAAGATCTAGATGAAGGACCTGGTAGTAGCGCTCACCAGTAGCCCTCCGCTTACTGATGGGCTCTGGCCTCTTACTGGACGAATTAACAAAATGTCAGCAACTCACACTCAATAGAGGCACAGGCGGTTGGTGATCCTCCGTTCCCTCTCCTTAGTCGAGATCTTGGTCCTCCCAGCTGCATGGGCTCAGTCTCTAAGCCAGGAGGGAGATGGGTTGCGCTGCGGAGCAGGGAAACACCGTTGATGCGAGCTCTTCAAAAGGCCCGGTGAGCGAAGATCTACACGTCGTTCTATCACGGATGGCGAGAGCAATCAAAGTCCACATCTGATGGAACCTCCGGGAGAGAATCTCATCCTTAACCACTGCGTGGAGTCCCTCCAGAAACGAGGCGAGCAGCGCCAGAGCCCGTTCCACTCACCTAGAGGCAACAGAGTGCGAAACTCAATAGAATAATCCGTTATGGACCCGTTCACCTTGGCATAAGGAAGCCAGGGCCCTAGAAGCCTCCTACCAAAAACTGAACGGTCAAAAACCCGAATCATCTCCTCTTTAAAGTTCTGGAACTTGTTAGAGCAATCAGCCCTTGCCTCCCAGATAGCTGTGCCCCATTCTCGAGCCCGGCCAGTAAGGGTGAAATGACGTAGCAGCCCGAGCTCTCTCTCTAGAGTATGTGTTGGGTTGGAGAGAGAACACGATCTCACTGCGTGAAAGGAGAGCGGCACTCCAGTGGGCTGCCCGGAGTAGCAAGGTGGGTTATTAACCCTAGGTTCTGGAGGCTCGGCAGGCCCGGAAGTAACAGGTGGCACGAGACGTAGACTCTGGAACTGTCCAGAGAGGTCGGAAGCCTGAGCGGCCAGGTTCTCACGGCATGGCGGGCAGCAGACAATTCCTGCTCGTGTCTGCCGGAGGCATGGCTCCTTGGATCTCGACGGCGAGTGTAACGGCGTCTGAAATCGCTGGGTCCATTCCTTGGTCGGTTCCTTCTGTCATGCAGGTGATAGAGGACCCAAAGCGACTTAACAGAAACAAGAGTTTATTCAAGTCCAAACAGGAATAACAGAAATCCTCTAGTCTGTAGAGGGGAATAACAAGAGAAGCGGCCACAGACTGCAGGTAAACCGGTGGCGCAGGCCGTAGACAGAGACACCTGCTCACACGCAGCATCTGATGAAGGCAAAAAACACGACAGGACAGGGCGAAACACAATCACAGCATGGTGAATACTAAACAAGGAACCGGCCGGACAGGAACGGAACACAAAGGAATAAATAGGGACTCTAATCAGGAAAGGATCGGGAACAGGTGTGGGAAGACTAAATGATGATTAGGGAATAGGAACAGCTGGGAGCAGGAACGGAACGATAGAGAAGAGGAGCGAGAGAGTGAGAGGGAGGGGAGAGAGGGATGAGAAGGAGGGAAAGAACCAAATAAGACCAGCAGAGGGAAAGCGAATAGAATGGGGAGCACAGGGACAAGACATGATAATAAATGACAAACATGACATCCTCTCTCTCTCTCTCTCGCTCTCTCTGTCTCTTTCTCTCAGAAATGTTTTCCTGCAATACGATAAAAAAGCAAAAATAATCCTATTGATCTGCAGGTATAACTCAGACTCAGCCTCCTTTCCCAGCAGCAGTCATAAAGTGCTCCGTACAGAATGACTCATGCCTACTGATCAGACATTTTCATGTTAGCCAAACTTATGGATGATTATGAATGCTTAAGTGCTATGAAAGTCAAAGTATCAACTTCGGCATGGTAAATATTTGATTGCAATACCCTGGCTATGCCTGCTCCAGTGTTTCTGCCCCCTGCCTTGTAGTTTGGGAGAAAACGACCACTGTTTCAGGTTGTCAGGGCTTTAGTGCATATGGTCTTTTTAATTAAACTTGGGTGCAAAGGCCTCTGTATTCACATTACAGTTTCCTGGTTATATTTTGTAAAGCAATATATATGGTCGTCTCTGACTGCAAGATTGTTATGCACTGATTAAATAGTTATATTTACTTTTCGAGGTGTAAGATAGAATCTCGTTGCACTGCACTCTCCCTCTAATATAGAAGCATATGAAAGAAGGTTCGAAGAACCCTATAGGCTATGCACAATGCATTCCGTAAGCCAGTGGTTCCCATACTTTTATAGTCCGTACCTTCAAACATTCAACTTCTAGCTGCGTACACCCTCTAGCACCAGGGTCAGCGCACTCTCAAATGTTGTTTTTGCCATCATTGTAGGCCTGCCACACACACACTATACGATACATTTATTAAACATAAGAATGAGTGTGAGTTTGTCACAACCCGACTCGTGGAAGTGACAATGAGCTCTTATAGGACCAGGGGGCACAAATAATAATATAATAATAATCAATCATTTGCTCTTTATTTAGCCATCTTACATATAAAACCTTATTTGTTCATCAAAAATTGTGAATAACTCACCACAGGTTAATGAGAGGGTGTGCTTGAAAGGATGCACATAACTCTGCAATGTTGGGTTGTATTGGAGAGAGTCTCAGTCTTTTTCCACACACAGTCTGTGCCTGTATTTAGTTTTCATGCTAGTGAGGGCCGTGAATCCACTCTCACATAGGTACGTGGTTATGAAGGGCATTAGTGTCTTAACAGCGCGATTTGCCAAAGCAGGATACTCTGGCAGTATCCTAAATCTGGCAGTGGCTTCTGATTGAATTACATTTCTGAGAACTACATGTTGCAATTTCGATGAGGCTCTCTGGTTTAGATATCGGTAAGTGGACTGGAGGCAGGGCATGAAAGGGATAACAAATCCCAGTTGTTTGTGTCATCTGTTTGAAAAAATACCTCGTAATTGTGCACCCAACTCACTCAGATGCTTTGCTATATGACATTTGACATTGTCCGTAAGCTTGAGTTCATTTGCACACAAAAAAAATCATACAATGATGGAAAGACCTGTGTGTTGTCCTTGTTAATGCAGACAGAGAAGAGCTCCAACTTCTTAATCATAGCCTGAATTTTGTCCCGCACATTGAATATAGTTGCGGAGAGTCCCTCGTAATCCTAGATTCAGATCATTCAGGCGAGAAAAACATCTCAGATAGGCCAGTCATGTGAGAAACCCGTCATCATGCAGCGGTCAGACAGAGTGAAAATTATGGTCAGAAAATAAAACTTTAAGCTGGTCTATCAATTTTTAAACGTGTCAATGCTTTGACCCTTAATAACCAGCACACTTCTGTATGTCAGTAAAAACATTACATGGTACTGCTCATATCATTTGCATAGTGCAGAATATACACAAGAGTTCAGGGGCCTTGCTTTAACAAAGTTAAACATTTTCACTGTAGTGTCAAAACGTCTTACAAGCTGTCAGACATTGCCTTGGCAAGTACCCTCTCGGTGGATGCTGCAGTGTACCCAAGTGGCGTCGGGAGCAACTGCTTGCACAGGTATTACCACTCACTATGTCTCCCTGTCATGGCTTTAGCACCATCAGTACAGGTACCAACACATCTTGACCACCAAAGTCCTTTTATGTCACAAAGCTGTCCAGTACTTAAAAATATCCTCTCTGTCATGCAGGTGAAAGAGGACCCAAAAGCGACTTAGCGAAAACAGAGTCTTTAATCCAGTAAAGTAAATACAAACAAAAAACACAACTTTCACTCGAAATGACGAGGACAAACTGGAGACTCGATCTTGAACAGCAGGTGAACAGCAGGTTGCCTCGGGAAGGCACTTGAACCAGACAGACTCAGACACCTGCTCACCACGCAGCATCTGAGGAAAACACGACACGACAGGGCGATACACAATCACAGCACGGTGAATTCTAAACAAGGAACCGACAGGACAGGAACGGAACACAAAGGAAGAAATAGGGACTCTAATCAGGGGAAAGGATCGGGAACAGGTGTGGGAAGACTAAATGATTGATTAGGGGAATAGGAACAGCTGGGAGCAGGAACGGAACGATAGAGAGAAGAGAGAGCGAGAGAGTGAGAGAGGGAGGGGGAGAGAGAGGGATAGAAAGAGGGAAAGAACCTAATAAGACCAGCAGAGGGAAACGAATAGAATGGGAAGCACAGGGACAAGACAAGATAATAAATGACAAAACATGACAGTACCCCCCACTCACCGAGCGCCTCCTGGCGCACTCGAGGAGGAATCCTGGCGGCAACGGAGGAAATCATCAATGAGTGAACGGTCCAGCACGTCCCGAGACGGAACCCAACTCCTCTCCTCAGGACCGTAACCCTCCCAATCCACTAAGTATTGGTGACCCCGTCCCCGAGAACGCATGTCCATGATCTTATGTACCTTGTAAATAGGTGCGCTCTCGACAAGGACGGGAGGGGGAGGGAAGACGAACGGGGGTGCGAAGAAAGGGCTTAACACAGGAGACATGGAAGACAGGATGGACGCGACGAAGATGTCGCGGAAGAAGCAGTCGCACAGCGACAGGATTGACGACCTGGGAGACACGGAACGGACCAATGAACCGCGGAGTCAACTTACGAGAAGCTGTCGTAAGAGGAAGGTTGCGAGTGGAAAGCCACACTCTCTGGCCGCAACAATACCTTGGACTCTTAATCCTGCGTTTATTGGCGGCTCTCACAGTCTGTGCCCTGTAACGGCAAAGTGCAGACCTCACCCTCCTCCAGGTGCGCTCACAACGTTGGACAAACGCTTGAGCGGAGGGAACGCTGGACTCGGCAAGCTGGGATGAGAACAGAGGAGGCTGGTAACCCAGACTACTCTGAAACGGAGATAACCCGGTAGCAGACGAAGGAAGCGAATTGTGAGCGTATTCTGCCCAGGGGAGCTGTTCTGCCCAAGACGCAGGGTTTCTGAAAGAAAGGCTGCGTAGTATGCGACCAATCGTCTGATTGGCCCTCTCTGCTTGACCGTTAGACTGGGGATGAAACCCGGAAGAGAGACTGACGGACGCACCAATCAAACGACAGAACTCCCTCCAAAACTGTGACGTGAATTGCGGGCCTCTGTCTGAAACGGCGTCTAACGGGAGGCCATGAATTCTGAATACATTCTCGATAATGATTTGTGCCGTCTCCTTAGCGGAAGGAAGTTTAGCGAGGGGAATGAAATGTGCCGCCTTAGAGAACCTATCGACAACCGTAAGAATCACAGTCTTCCCGCAGACAAAGGCAGACCGGTAATGAAGTCTAGGGCGATGTGAGACCATGGTCGAGAAGGAATGGGGAGCGGTCTGAGACGACCGGCAGGAGGAGAGTTACCCGACTTAGTCTGCGCGCAGTCCGAACAAGCAGCCACGAAACGGCGCGTGTCACGCTCCTGAGTCGGCCACCAAAAGCGCTGGCGAATAGACGCAAGAGTGCCTCGAACACCGGGATGACCAGCTAACTTGGCAGAGTGAGCCCACTGAAGAACAGCCAGACGAGTGGAAACAGGAACGAAAAGGAGGTTACTAGGACAAGCGCGCGGCGACGCAGTGTGCGTGAGTGCTTGCTTAACCTGTCTTTCAATTCCCCAGACTGTTAACCCGACAACACGCCCATAAGGAAGAATCCCCTCGGGATCAGTAGAAGCCACAGAAGAACTAAACAGACGGGATAAGGCATCAGGCTTGGTGTTCTTGCTACCCGGACGGTAAGAAATCACAAACTCGAAACGAGCTAAAAACAACGCCCAACGAGCTTGACGGGCATTAAGTCGTTTGGCAGAACGGATGTACTCAAGGTTCTTATGGTCTGTCCAAACGACAAAAGGAACGGTCGCCCCCTCCAACCACTGTCGCCATTCGCCTAGGGCTAAGCGGATGGCGAGCAGTTCACGGTTACCCACATCATAGTTGCGCTCAGATGGCGACAGGCGATGAGAAAAATAAGCGCAAGGATGAACCTTATCGTCAGACTGGAAGCGCTGGGATAGAATGGCTCCCACGCCTACCTCTGAAGCGTCAACCTCGACAATGAATTGTCTAGTGACGTCAGGAGTAACGAGGATAGGAGCGGACGTAAAACGTTCTTTTAGAAGATCAAAAGCTCCCTGGGCGGAACCGGACCACTTAAAACACGTCTTGACAGAAGTAAGAGCTGTGAGAGGGGCAGCAACTTGACCGAAATTACGAATGAAACGCCGATAGAAATTAGCGAAACCTAAAAAGCGCTGCAACTCGACACGTGACCTTGGAACGGGCCAATCACTGACAGCTTGGACCTTAGCGGAATCCATCTGAATGCCTTCAGCGGAAATAACGGAACCGAGAAAAGTAACGGAGGAGACAAAAAAAGAGCACTTCTCAGACTTTACGTAGAGACAATTCTCTAAAAGGCGCTGTAGAACACGTCGAACGTGCTGAACATGAATCTCGAGTGACGGAGAAGAAATCAGGATATCGTCAAGATAGACAAAAACAAAGATGTTCAGCATGTCACTCAGAACATCATTAACTAATGCCTGAAAAACAGCTGGCGCATTGGCGAGACCAAACGGCAGAACCCGGTACTCAAAATGCCCTAACGGAGTGTTAAACGCCGTTTTCCACTCGTCCCCCTCTCTGATGCGCACGAGATGGTAAGCGTTACGAAGGTCCAACTTAGTAAAGCACCTGGCTCCCTGCAGAATCTCGAAGGCTGATGACATAAGGGGAAGCGGATAACGATTCTTAACCGTTATGTCATTCAGCCCTCGATAATCCACGCAGGGGCGCAGAGTACCGTCCTTCTTCTTAACAAAAAAGAACCCCGCCCCGGCCGGAGAGGAAGAAGGCACTATGGTACCGGCGTCAAGAGACACAGACAAATAATCCTCGAGAGCCTTACGTTCGGGAGCCGACAGAGAGTATAGTCTACCCCGAGGAGGAGTGGTCCCCGGAAGGAGATCAATACTACAATCATACGACCGGTGAGGAGGAAGGGAGTTGGCTCGGGACCGACTGAAGACCGTGCGCAGATCATGATATTCCTCCGGCACTCCTGTCAAATCGCCAGGTTCCTCCTGAGAAGTAGGGACAGAAGAAACGGGAGGGATGGCAGACATTAAACACTTCACATGACAAGAAACGTTCCAGGATAGGATAGAATTACTAGACCAATTAATAGAAGGATTATGACATACTAGCCAGGGATGACCCAAAACAACAGGTGTAAACGGTGAACGAAAAATCAAAAAAGAAATAGTCTCACTGTGGTTACCAGATACTGTGAGGGTTAAAGGTAGTGTCTCAAATCTGATACTGGGAAGATGACTACCATCTAAGGCGAACATGGGCGTAGGCTTCTCTAACTCTCTGAAAGGAATGTCATGTTTCCGAACCCATGCTTCGTCCATGAAACAACCCTCAGCCCCAGAGTCTATCAAGGCACTACATGTAGCACCCGAACCGGTCCAGCGTAGATGGACCGACAAAGTAGTACAGGATCTTGATGGAGAGACTTGAGTAGTTGCGCTCACCTGTAGCCCTCCGCTTACAGATGAGCTCTGGCTTTTACTGGACATGAATTAACAAAATGTCCAGCAACTCCGCAATAGAGGCACAGGCGGTTGGTGATCCTCCGTTCCCTCTCCTTAGTCGAGATGCGAATCCCTCCCAGCTGCATGGGCTCAGACTCTGAGCCAGAGGAGGGAGATGGTTGCGATGCGGAGCAGGGAAACACCGTTGATGCGAGCTCTCTTCCACGAGCCCGGTGACGAAGATCTACCCGTCGTTCTATGCGGATGGCGAGAGCAATCAAAGAGTCCACATCTGAAGGAACCTCCCGGGAGAGAATCTCATCCTTAACCACTGCGTGGAGTCCCTCCAGAAAACGAGCGAGCAGCGCCGGCTCGTTCCACTCACTAGAGGCAGCAAGAGTGCGAAACTCAATAGAATAATCCGTTATGGACCGTTCACCTTGGCATAAGGAAGCCAGGGCCCTAGAAGCCTCCCCACCAAAAACTGAACGGTCAAAAACCCGAATCATCTCCTCTTTAAAGTTCTGGAACTTGTTAGAGCAATCAG
The DNA here is from genome assembly GCF_021184085.1 of Oncorhynchus gorbuscha. Taxonomy (NCBI): domain Eukaryota; kingdom Metazoa; phylum Chordata; class Actinopteri; order Salmoniformes; family Salmonidae; genus Oncorhynchus; species Oncorhynchus gorbuscha. The sequence continues at coordinate 944 of NW_025752406.1, read as the reverse complement.
CCCTTGCCTCCCAGATAGCTGTGCCCCATTCTCGAGCCCGGCCAGTAAGGAGTGAAATGACGTAAGCAACCCGAGCTCTCTCTCTAGAGTATGTGTTGGGTTGGAGAGAGAACACAATCTCACACTGCGTGAGAAAGGAGCGGCACTCAGTGGGCTGCCCGGAGTAGCAAGGTGGGTTATTAACCCTAGGTTCTGGAGGCTCGGCAGGCCAGGAAGTAACAGGTGGCACGAGACGTAGACTCTGGAACTGTCCAGAGAGGTCGGAAACCTGAGCGGCCAGGTTCTCCACGGCATGGCGAGCAGCAGACAATTCCTGCTCGTGTCTGCCGAGCATGGCTCCTTGGATCTCGACGGCAGTGTAACGAGCGTCTGAAGTCGCTGGGTCCATTCCTTGGTCGGTTCCTTCTGTCATGCAGGTGAAAGAGGACCCAAAAGCGACTTGGCGAAAACAGAGTCTTTAATCCAGTAAAGTAAATACAAACAAAAACACAACTTTCACTCGAAATGACGAGGACAAACTGGAGACTCGATCTTGAACAGCAGGTGAACAGCAGGTTGCCTCGGGAAGGCACTTGAACCAGACAGACTCAGACACCTGCTCACCACGCAGCATCTGAGGAAAACACGACACGACAGGGCGATACACAATCACAGCACGGTGAATTCTAAACAAGGAACCGACAGGACAGGAACGGAACACAAAGGAAGAAATAGGGACTCTAATCAGGGGAAAGGATCGGGAACAGGTGTGGGAAGACTAAATGATTGATTAGGGGAATAGGAACAGCTGGGAGCAGGAACGGAACGATAGAGAGAAGAGAGAGCGAGAGAGTGAGAGAGGGAGGGGGAGAGAGAGGGATAGAAAGAGGGAAAGAACCTAATAAGACCAGCAGAGGGAAACGAATAGAATGGGAAGCACAGGGACAAGACAAGATAATAAATGA
>NW_025752405.1:0-12711 GCF_021184085.1 Oncorhynchus gorbuscha | reverse complement strand
CTATCCCAAACCCTGTTCCTAATCTGAACCTCATTCTCCTAACCTGTTAAGAAAAGTCCCTTCTGCTAGTGAAAACTGGCAGACCTGCCGCGAGAACAGCGTGGGTTCTGAGTAACGCGATACTTGTGAAGGGCTCGTTAGCAACCTTCACCACCGAATCTAGCTTTGCTTTCAATGTCTAATTTTGTAGATGGTGAAAACCATTGTCACCACTGTCAATACATGATCACACACCAAACATTCAGCTAGTTAGAAATAAGCCCAATTATGCATGTTGGAGCACTAACATATATTAATGAGCCTGTTGAAGAGTGTCATAATTATCTCTAATGGATTCAACAGAGGAGAACACTCATGTTGTTCCTTAGAGGGGGACGTGTGTGTGTGTGTGTGTGTGTGTGTGTGTGTGTGTGTGTGTGTGTGTGTGTGTGTGTGTGTGTGTGTGTGTGTGTGTGTGTGTGTGTGTGTGTGTGTGTGTGTGTGTGTCAGCATGGGTGTGAAAGATATTTGATGAATGATCTGCCCTTCCTTGACATGGAAGCAGACAGACAGTCAGAGGGGAAGAAAGAAGGAGAATGACAATGTTTCAGTTCACACAGGGAGTGGATGTAGAGTTACAGGCACCAGGGTAACCTTTAACCCTGTGATTCTACTGCAGATTGGGGTTTAATGCTCTGCTGAGCGTTGGACCTAAGCCTCATATCAGCCCTGGGGAAGAGTCCACTTGTTCTAAAGAGAATGCAAACATCCCTATAGGCTCCTTGTATTACAAACTATATCTTGAAGCCAGTTCCACTGACTGCTAACCCTAATCAGGGACTGATTGAGATCTGGGACACCAGGCGGGTGCTATTAATGATCAGGCAGAACATAATAGCTATAGGCTATTATCTATCCCCAACATCAGTTATACACACCTGCAGTTCATGCAGTACACAATAAATGGTGTTACTGGGGTGACTCTGCTTTGTCTAAAGGGATGTTGAATATTCCTATACCAGTAGACTATAGGGTTCAATCTTCTGATTCACTGATTATGCATCACTGATGATCCTATAGATTCCATATGCTACTGTCTATCTCCTACATCACTGAGGATCCTATAGATTCCATATACTACTGTCTATCTCCTACATCCCTGATGATCTATAGATTCCATATGCTACTGCTCTATCTCCTGCATCACTGATGATGATCTATAGATTCCATATGCTACTGTCTATCTCCTACATCACCGATGATCCTATAGGTTATAGGCTACTGTCTATCTCTACATCACTGATGATCCTATAGATTCCATAACACTGTCTATCTCTACATCACTGATGATCCTATAGATTCCATATGCTACTGTCTATCTCTACATCACTGATGATCCTATAGATTCCATAGGCTACTGTCTATCTCCTACATCACTGAGGATCTATAGATTCCATATGCTACTGTCTATCTCCTACATCACTGATGATCCTATAGATTCCATGGGCTACTGTCTATCTCATAGGCTACCATAGGCTACTGTCTATGTCCTCACATCTATCTATAGATTCCATATGCATCTATCTCCTATTAATCCTACAGATTCCATAGGCTACTGTCTATCTCCTACATCACTGATGATCCTATAGATTCCATAGGCTACCGTCTATCTCCTACATCACTGATGATCCTATAGATTCCATATGCTACTGTCTATCTCTACATCACTGATGATCCTACAGATTCCATATGCTACTGTCTATCTCCTACATCACTGATGATCCTATAGATTCCATATGCTACTGTCTATCTCCTACATCACTGATGATCTATAGATTCCATATGCTACTGTCTATCTCTACATCACTGATGATCCTACAGGTCCATATTCTACTGTCTATCTCACCATCACTGATGATCCTATAGATTCCATAGGCTACTGTCATCTCCTACATCACCTGATGATCCTGGATTCCATATGCTACTGTCTATCTCCTACATCACTGATGATCCTATAGATTCCATATGCTACTGTCTATCTCCTACATCACTGATGATCCTATAGATTCCATATGCTACTGTCTATCTCCTACATCACTGATGATCCTACAGATTCCATAGGCTACTGTCTATCTCCTACATCACTGATGATCCTATAGATTCCATATGCTACTGTCTATCTCCTACATCACTGATGATCCTATAGATTCCATATGCTACTGTCTATCTCCTACATCACTGATGATCCTATAGATTCCATATGCTACTGTCTATCTCCTACATCACTGATGATCCTATAGATTCCATAGGCTACTGTCTATCTCTTACATCACTGAGGATCCTATAGATTCCATAGGCTACTGTATCTCCAACATCACTAGTAGGCCACATGGACATCTTCCCTCTTAAAGTAACTGTCCAGTGTTTCCAGATTTCTATGAACTATTACCTATAATTAATTACAAAATGAGTGAACTACTTTTCCTTATTTTATATGTTAAAAAGCCTATTTTCTGTGTTGCAATGGTGTGGGCGTACCCCAACAACAACATGGTGTGGATCTATATACCATTCAATAAAATAAAAGACAAGTAAACAGCTGATTGGCCAGCTCAGACAGTTTGACGTCTCTGCCAAAAACATGACGTGATCTTCTCTGAGGAAATGGCAAGCATTTTTAAAATGGTCTGTTTGAGATAATAGTTAGAGGGATTTTCTTCTTCACTTTTTTGCTTTGTCCACTAATATGAGTCAACAACATAATGATCTTTTAGAGGTAGACTCAGCAATACAACATACAGACAGAAAGTCAACAACATAATGATATTTAGAGGTAGACTCAGCAATACAACATACAAGTCAGCAACATAATGATATTTTAGAGGTAGACTCAGCAATACAACATGCAGACAGAAAGTCAACAACATAATGATCTTTTAGAGTTAGACTCAGCAACATACAGAAGTCAACAGCAATGATATTTTAGAGGAAGGTGACTCAGCAATACAACATACAGACAGAAAGTCAACAACATAATGATCTTTAGAGTTAGACTCAGCAATACAACATACAGGAAGTCAGCATAATGATCTTTTAGGGTAGACTCAACAATACAACAGCATACAGACAGGAAGTCAACAACATAATGATATTTTAGAGTTAGACTCAGCAATACAACATACAGACAGAAGTCCAACAACATAGTGGGTCAGTTTCTGCAACCACCAAGAAAGCGCATGGCTTCTGTTTTGGCGCCCTAGTTACCAGGCTGCGAAGAGGGAACCCGTGAACATGTGCAGATACTGTGTGTGACTGTAAGAGTGAAGTCTTGGATATCACTCATCTCAATATCTGCCCGTGCTGCTCGTGGCAACGTCAGTCTACCTTTTAAAATGAGATTTTCACTGAACAGTTACTTTAAAGCTACAGTCCTCAATTGAAACAATAACAAAGCGCTCCACCCCGTTTCTATTTTGGTAAACAACTGAGGGATGGGCCTGGATATTAAAACATTTGGTAAACAACTGAGGGATGGGCCTGGATAATAAAACATTTGGTAAACAACTGGAGGTATGGGCCTGGATAATAAAACATTTGGTAAACAATGGGCCTGGATAATAAAACATTTGGAAACAACTGGGGATGGGCCTGGATAATAAAACATTTGGTAAGCAACTGAGGGATGGGCCTGGATAATAAAACATTTGGTAAACAACTGAGGATGGGCCTGGATAATAAAACATTTGGTAAACAACTGAGGATGGGCCTGGATAATAAAACATTTGGTAAACAACTGAGGGATGGGCCTGGATAATAAAACATTTGGTAAGCAACTGAGGGATGGGCCTGGATAATAAAACATTTGGTTAGCAACTGAGGATGGGCCTGGATATTAAAACATTTGGTTAGCAACTGAGGATGGGCCTGGATAATAAAACATTTGGTTAGCAACTGAGGGATGGGCCTGGATAATAAAACATTTGGTTAGCAACTGAGGGATGGGCCTGGATAATAAAACATTTGCAACTGGGATGGGCCTGGATAATAAAACATTTGGTAAGCAACTGAGGGATGGGCCTGGATAATAAAACATTTATTAAGCAACTGAGGATGGGCCTGGATATTAAAACATTTGGTAAGCAACTGAGGGATGGGCCTGGATAATAAAACATTTGGTAAGCAACTGAGGATGGGCCTGGATAATAAAACATTTGGTAAGCAACTGAGGGATGGGCCTGGATAGCTGGGGATGGGCCTGGATAATGGAAACATTTGGTAAACAACTGAGGGATGGGCCTGGATAATAAAACATTTGGTAAACAACCCAGAGGGATGGGCCTGGATAATAAAACATTTGGTAAACAACTGAGGGATGGGCCTGGATAATAAAACATTTGGTAAACAACTGAGGGATGGGCCCCTGGATAATAAAACATTTGGTTAGCAACTGAGGGATGGAGCCTGGATAATAAAACATTTAGTAAACAACTGAGGATGGGCCTGGATAATAAAACATTTGGTTAGCAACTGAGGATGAGCCTGGATAATAAAACATTTGGTAAAAACAACTGAGGATGGGCCTGGATAATAAAACATTTGGTAAACAACTGAGGGATGGGCCTGGATAATAAACATTTGGTAAACAACTGAGGGATAGGCCTGGATATTAAAACATTTGGTAAGCAACTGAGGGATGGGCCTGGATAATAAAACATTTGGCAACTGGGGATGGAGCCTGGATATTAAAACATTTGGTAAGCAACTGAGGATGGGCCTGGATATTAAATCATTTTGGTAAGCAACTGAGGGATGGAGCCTGGATATTAAATCATTTAGTAAGCAACTGAGGGATGGGCCTGGATATTAAAACATTTTGGTAAGCAACTGAGGGATGGGCCTGGATAATAAAACATTTGGTAAAACAACTGAGGATGGGCCTGGATATTAAACATTTGGTAAACAACTGAGGATGGCCTGGATATTAAATCATTTGGTAACAACTGAGGGATGGGCCTGGATAATAAAACATTTGCAAACAACTGCCTGAAGTATGTTAGCAACCGAGGGATGGGCCTGGATAATAAAACATTTGCAAACAACTGAGGATGCAAGCCTGGATAATAAAACATTTGGTTAGCAAATCTGAGGATGGCCTGGATAATAAAACATTAAAACAACTGAGGGATGGCCCGATAATAAAACATTTGGTAAGCAACTGAGGGATGGCCTGGATAATAAAACATTTTGGTTAGCAACTGAGGGATGGGCCTGGATAATAAAAACATTTGGTAAACAACTGAGGATGGCCTGGATAATAAAACATTTGGTAAACAACTGCCTGGATAATAAAACATTTGGTAAACAACTGAGGGATGGGCCTGGATAATAAAACATTTGGTAAACAACTGAGGGATGGCCTGATAATAAATCATAAAACTGACATTTGTAAGCAACTGAGGATGGGCCTGGATAATAAAACATTTGGTAAGCAACTGGAGGGATGGCCCTGATAATAAAACATTTGCTAGCAACTGAGGGATGGCCTGATATTAAACAACTGAGGGATGGCCTGATAGTAAAACATTTGGTTAGCAACTGAGGGATGGGCCTGATAATAAAACATTTGGTAAACAACTGAGGGATGGGCCTGGATAATAAAACATTTGGTTAGCAACTGAGGGATGGGCCTGATAATAAAACATTTGTAAAACTGAGGGATGGGCCTGATAATAAAACATTTGGTTAGCAACTGAGGGATGGGCCTGATAATAAAACATTTAAAAACAACTGAACCTGGATAATAAAACATTTGGTAAACAACTGAGGGATAATTGATAATAAAACATTTGGTTAACAACTGAGGGATGGGCCTGGATAATAAAACATTTGGTAAACAACTGAGGGATGGTCTGATAAAACATTTGGTTAGCAACTGAGGGATGGGCCTGATAATAAAACATTTGCAAACAACTGAGGGATGGGCCTGGATAATAAAACATTTGGTAAACAACTGAGGGATGGGCCTGATAATAAAACATTTGGTAAACAACTGAGGGATGGGCCTGGATAATAAAACATTTGGTAAACAACTGAGGGATGGGCCTGGATAATAAAACATTTGGTAAGCAACTGGGAGGGATGGGCCTGGATAATAAAACATTTGGTAAGCAACATTGGGCCTGGATAATAAAACATTTGATGACAACTGAGGGATGGGCCTGGATATTAAAACATTTGGTAAGCAACTGAGGGATGGGCCTGATATTAAAACATTTGGTAAACAACTGAGGGATGGGCCTGATATTAAATCATTTGGTAAACAACTGAGGGATGGGCCTGGGGTAAACCTGATATTAAATCATTTGGTAAGCAACTGAGGGATGGGCCTGGATAATAAAACATTTGGTAAGCAACTGAGGGATGGGCCTGGATAATAAAACATTTGGTAAACAACGCATAATAAAACATTTGGATAATAAAACATTTGGTAAACAACTGAGGGATGGGCCTGGATAATAAACATTTGGTAAACAACTGAGGGATGGGCCTGATAATAAAACATTTGGTAAGCAACTGAGGGATGGGCCTGGATAATAAAACATTTGGTAAACAACTGAGGGATGGGCCTGGATAATAAAACATTTGGTAAACAACTGAGGGATGGGCCTGGATAATAAAACATTTGGTAAACAACTGAGGGATGGGCCTGGATAATAAAACATTTGGTAAACAACTGAGGGATGGGCCTGGATAATAAAACATTTGGTAAACAACTGAGGGATGGGCCTGGATAATAAAACATTTGGTAAACAACTGAGGATGGGCCTGGATAATAAAACATTTGGTAAACAACTGAGGGATGGGCCTGGATAATAAAACATTTGGTAAACAAATGAGGGATGGGCCTGGATAATAAAACATTTGGTAAACAACTGAGGGATGGGCCTGGATAATAAAACATTTGGTTAGCAACTGAGGGATGGGCCTGGATAATAAAACATTTGGTAAACAACTGAGGGATGGGCCTGGATAATAAAACATTTGGTTAGCAACTGAGGGATGGGCCTGGATATTAAAACATTTGGTAAAACAACTGAGGGATGTGGGCCTGGATATTAAAACATTTGGTAAACAACTGAGGGATGTGGCCTGGATAATAAAACATTTGGTAAACAACTGAGGGATGGGCCTGGATAATAAAACATTTGGTAAGCAACTGAGGGATGGGCATAATAAAACATTTGGTAGGGATGGGCCTGGATAATAAAACATTTGGTAAACAACTGAGGGATGGGCCTGGATAATAAAACATTTGGTTAGCAACTGAGGGATGGGCCTGGATAATAAAACATTTGGTTAGCAACTGAGGGATGGGCCTGGATAATAAAACATTTGGTAAGCAACTGAGGGATGGGCCTGGATAATAAAAATTTGGTAAACATTTGGTACAACTGAGGGATGGGCCTGGATATTAAATCATTTGGTAAGCAACTGAGGGATGGGCCTGGATATTAAATCATTTGGTAAACAACTGAGGGATGGGCCTGGATAATAAAACATTTGGTAAGCAACTGAGGGATGGGCCTGGATAATAAAACTTACAATGGCAGCTCCTGGGGAACAGTGGGTTAAGAACACATTCTTACTTACAATGGCAGCCTACCTGGGAACAGTGGGTTAAGAAACACATTCTTACTTACAATGGCAGCCTACCTGGGGAACAGTGGGTTAAGAACACATTCTTACTTACAATGGCAGCCTACAGAACAGTGGGTTAAGAACACATTCATACTTACAATGGCAGCCTACTGGGGAACAGTGGGTTAAGAACACATTCATACTTACAATGGCAGCCTACTGGGTAACAGTGGGTTAACTGCCTTGTTCAGGGGCAGAACAACAGATTTTTATGTTGTCAGCTCAGGGATTCGATCCACCAACCTTTCAGTTACTAGCCCCTCTAACCACCGCCGCAGAAAAGTAACCATTTAAATTTGTAGACAGAACTATGGATGCAAGGACTGACCATCCATGATATCAAAATGATAGTTTTAAATATGTTTTGACACAATACAGTGTTTGTTTACATTTACTTTGTTTACACATTTAACACGCTTCTATTTTGGGTTCTGAAGGGGTATGACACCTGATCTAACCTCATGAGGCATTTATAAGCTAAATTCTTCAAAAATCTATGGGTGTATACAGTATGATTAATTTATGAGTTCTGTTCTTCTCGAATCTATGGATATATACAATATCATTCATTTATAAGTACAAAAATGGATGTAGCAATTAAAGATTTTAGCTTGGAGACATTCTAGAAATGTCAAAAACATACATTATTTTGATATTTTCTCCAAAAGTTATTATAACCATTATGGCCCAGGGCATGTCCTTATACTAATGTAGGCTGCAGTCGGTGGCCGTCAGTGTCTTATTCACACATTAGCCAGAGGATTTAGAAGGTCCAGCAGTTCACTGAGCTAAGCTAGTGTCCCATCCTGCTTCCCTTACAGCTGTCCCGAGCCTGTGGATTTAGAAGGTCCAGCAGTTCACTGAGCTAAGCTAGTGTCCCATCCTGCTTCCCTTACAGCTGTCCCGAGCCTGTTGTATGTAACACAGTGCTCCAACAGCTGCGGAGAGAGGTGGATTGTATTACCCGATAATTGGCAAGCTACAAGTCCCAGATCCACAGTAACCCTGTTTCACTGTGTTGGGGCCTTGTTTGACGAGGGGAAACAGCATTTCTGCTAGCTGCTTCAACATGGTCTCATTAGAAGATTAAAAAGTGACATTTAACCACTGTAGTTCCATGTCAACCAAATACACTTTTATTTACTTTACATCATTTTAACACATTCTCATTTACAGCAAAGACCTGGGGAATAGTTACAAGGGAGAGGAGGGAGGATGAATGAGCCAATTGGAAGCTGGGGATGATTAGGTGGCCAGATTGGGAATTTAGCCAGGACACCAGAGTTAACACTCCTACTCTTACGTGCCATGGGATATTTAGTGACCACAGAGAGTCAGGACACCCGTTTAACGTCCCATCAGGAAGACGGAAACCTACACAGGGCAATGTCACTAATCACTGCCCTGGGACATTTTATTTTATTTTTTAGACCAGAATGCCTCCTACTGGCCCTCCGACACCACTTCCAGCAGCATCTGGTCTCCCATCCAGGGACTGACCCTGCTTCAGAGGCAAACAGCAGTGAGCTACAGGGTGGAATGCTGTATCAATATGACAATTAGTGCAATTAAGGAACTATTGCTACAAACTAAGCTTCAATGCCTATTCATGTTGTCCCAATCATACCACCATTCCTTGGCTGCAACATTCAGGAAAATATTATAGCCATGTCTGTGACGTGTTCAGGGAACTTTTAGAAACAGTTCAATTTTAACCATACTTACTTACCATAGACGTGGGAGAGACAAGCTGCTACTAAAAGAACAGCCACTGACTGTACAGCCAATTAGAGACCAGCCACTGACTGTACAGCCAATTAGAGACCAGCCACTGACTGTACAGCCAATTAGAGACCAGCCACTGACTGTACAGCCAATTAGAGACCAGCCACTGACTGTACAGCCAATTAGAGACCAGCCACTGACTGTACAGCCAATTAGAGACCAGCCACTGACTGTACAGCCAATTAGAGTCCAGCCACTGACTGTACAGCCAATTAGAGACCAGCCACTGACTGTACAGCCAATTAGAGACCAGCCACTGACTGTACATCCAATTAGAGACCAGCCACTGACTGTACATCCAATTAGAGACCAGCCACTGACTGTACAGCCAATTATAGACCAGCCACTGACTGTACATCCAATAAGACAAGCAGTCACTAACTAAATGACCAATAAGGGATCTGCAGCTACTGACTGTATCATGTTTCCCTTTACAGGGAGAGACCAGGAAAGATGGGTTCCCTGGAAACTCAAGCCAGAAGGTACAGTATGTTACCGTGGAAATATTTTATATTTATACAATATACTGTATATGAGATATTTCACAACTTACATATATGTTTGAACATGATAAACTCTTTAAACATAACAGAGAGTCAGAGAGTGCCCTGTCAGCTGGGTCTGTACATGGTCTAGCACCTTCAGTTCACCAGGACCACTCTAAAGCATCATCACCCTCTAACCCTCCTCTAGGGCCCTTAGAATTTGAAGTTGAAGAATCCACACACACACACACACACACACACACACACACACACACACACACACACACACACACACACACACACACACACACACACACACACACACACACACACACACACACACACACACACACACACACACACACACACACACACACACACACACACACACACACACACACACACACACACATACAGGGACATATTTGCCTATGAAACTCGATCCAGTCTAATGACATAACACTTAAAAGGCGCGCCCACCCAAACATTTTCCTATACTTGATAAGGTTTGAGAATTGGCTAAAGCTGGCCTGCGTTACTCAACACTGCACATGACATGCAAAGTCTATATCAAGTGTCATAACATTCATATTGAGATTGATGGTGGTGTGACTTGGCCTACACTGCCTGTGTGGGTCGTGTGGTTTCCATCCGAACTGTATTAGCTACCGCAGAGTACTGTTTTGCTGTTTTAGAGATGTCTTAAGGCCTTCCCTTTTACTGTGTGTGTGTGTGTGTGTGTGTGTGTGTGTGTGTGTGTGTGTGTGTGTGTGTGTGTGTGTGTGTGTGTGTGTGTGTGTGTGTGTGTGTGTGTGTGTGTGTGTGTGTGTGTGTGTGTGTGTGTGTGTGTGTGTGTGCGCTTTCGTGTGTGTGCGTGTGCATGCCTAATCCTAATTGTGCGTGTGTGTTCTATTTCTCCCTCAGGGTGACCAGGGTGGTTCTGGCTCACCAGGTCTGGATGGTATTCCTGGACAGAAGGTGAGTCAGACTGTTGACTTGTTTGGACTGTCCATTATCTGTAAGATATAAGGTTTCTGCTTTAAACCACTAAACTGTTATTCTGCCACTATTTATAATCTGTGAGAGGGTTTTCTATGTCCTGGAGTGCTGTTGGACTAAGGTTCAACTAAAGTAGCATAATACTATCCCCTTCATTAGCTATCATGATAATACTATCTCCTTCATCAGCTATCGTGATAATACTATCTCCTTCATCAGCTATCATGATAATAACAATGTCCCATTCATCAGCTATTATGATAATAACAATGTCCCCTTCATCAGCTATTATGAGTTGGTGGTGGTGTTACTGGTGATGGTGGGGGTGATGGTGGTGGTGGTGGTGTTAGTGGTTATGGTGGGGGTGATGGTGGTGGTGTTAGTGGTGATGGTGGGGATGGTGGTGGTTATGGTGGGGGTGATGGTGGTTATGGTGGGGTTGATGGTGATGGTTATGGTGGGGGTGATGGTGGTGGTGTTAGTGGTGATGGTGGGGGTGATGGTGGTGGTGTTAGTGGTGATGGTGGGGGTTAGAGTGAACCTACAGGATGGTAGCTCTCCAGGAACAGGGTTGGAGCAAAAACCTCAAGAAGGGTAGCTCTCCAGGAACAGGGTTGGAGTGAAAACCTACAGGATGGTAGCTCTCCAGGAACAGGATTGGAGTGAACTTACAGGAGGGTAGCTCTCCAGGAACAGGGTTAGAGTGAACCTACAGGATGGTAGCTCTCCAGGAACAGGGTTGGACTGAAAACATACAGGATGGTAGCTCTCCAGGAACAGGGTTGGACTGAAAACCTACAGGATGGTAGCTCTCCAGGAACAGGGTTGGAGTGAAAACCTACAGGATGGTAGCTCTCCAGGAACAGGGTTGGAGTGAAAACCTACAGGATGGTAGCTCTCCAGGAACAGGGTTGGAGTGAAAACCTACAGGACGGTAGCTCTCCAGGAACAGGGTTGGAGTGAAAACCTACAGGATGGTAGCTCTCCAGGAACAGGGTTGGAGTGAAAACCTACAGGACGGTAGATGTCCAGGAACAGGATTTACACCCAGGACACAAAGGGATTTACACACAGAGCCATAGTCCCTTAGGAGGGAGATAGGACTTATTGTATATCCTCTCCTCATTTATTTACAGTATTTTATGCCCTCTGATTCAATGTCTCATGTACCCATTCAGAACTGTTTCAATACAGGGTCAGAGGAGATTAACAAATCATTCGCTTTTTCATCTTGTAAACACTAGTGAATATCATGCACTTACCCAGAAAAATATTTCTGTGTATGTAAATATGCATTAGTCATAGAGTTGTGGCTATTCCTTATGCATTAGATATGGGACAGTATGGAATATGTACTGTACATGTATATACAGTAAGGTGTGTGGGAAATATGCTCTTATTCTTTATAAGCTGAAGTGATGTGTAATTCCGTTGTGAAGTTGACTCAAGGCGCTAAACATTGTAGACGTGTGAACGAAGGCCCCTTCAGAGCTGCACTGAACCCTGCGGCACAGACCTCAGTGAAACTACCAAGATATTTCTCCTCGTGAACGAGTAGACCGTCAATGTTTGTTATTTATCATTCCAAGTTTCAACCTTGTAATTTCAGGGGGAGGCAGGATCAAACGGGTCTAAGGGGATCGATGGAGCAATGGTAAGTACACACACACACACGGAAACGTACACACACACACACATTACATAATGGTAAATGTCTCTGGTTTCACTCTCTGTCATGTATAAACACCAGTTCATCCAAACGTGC
>NW_025752404.1:0-12715 GCF_021184085.1 Oncorhynchus gorbuscha | reverse complement strand
TGTGCCTCCAACTAGAAGTATGAAATCTCAATGTCCTCACTGCCAAATCCCTCGTCCATAAGAAAGGATACTTTTTTAAAAGTATGCTTGCTTCATCTGTCTAAAAGTATTTTTCATGGTAGTTCAGTAAAGGTTGAAGTAGGGACTGCAGTAAGCCCAGTGGTAGAAATAGTTGTTTTCTTGGGTTAGTATCTAGAGCTACAACAACAATGTGTGCTGATTGAACCAAACTAAATATTTTGAGGATGCAGGCATCGATCCCGCTACTTCTCACATGCTAAGTGAGCGCTCTACCATTTGAGCTACTCCCCCTGTGCCTCCAATAAGAAGTATGAAATCTCAATTACCGCACTGCCAAATCCCTCGTCCCTAAGAAAGGATACTTGCTTCAGCTGTCTAAAAGTATTTTTCATGGTAGTTCAGTAAAGGTTGAAGTAGTGACTGCAGTAAGCCCAGTGGTGGAAATAGTTGTATTGTTGGGTTAGTATCCAGAGCTACAACAACAATGTATGCTGATTGAACCAAACTAAATAATTGGATGATGCAGGCATCAATCCCACTACCTCTCACATGCTAAGCGAGCGCTCTACCATTTGAGCTAATCCCCCTGCAGCTCCAATCAGAAGTATGAAATCTCAATGACCGCACTGCCAAATCCCTCGTCCATAAGAAAGGATAATTTTTAAAAAGTATGCTTGCTTAAGCTGTCTAAAAGTATTTTTCATGGTACTTCAGTAAAGGTTGAAGTAGTGACTGTAGTAAGCCCAGTGGTGGAAATAGTTGTATTGTTGGGTTAGTATCCAGAGCTACAACAACGTGTGCTGATTGAACCAAACTAAATAGTTGGAGGATGCAGGCATCAATCTCGTTCCCTCTCACATGCTAAGTGAGCGCTCTACCATTTGAGCTAATCCCCCTGTTCCTTCAACAAGAAGTATGAAATCTCAATGACCGCACTGCCAAATCCCTCGTCCATTAGAAAGGATACTTTTTAAAATGTATGCTTGCTTCAGCTGTCTAAAAGTTTTTTTCATGGTAGTTCAGTAAAGGTTGAAGTAGTGACTGCAGTAAGTCCAGTGGTGGAAATAGTTGTATTGTTGGGTTAGTATCCAGAGCTACAACAACAATGTGTGCTGATTGAACCAAACTAAATAGTTGGAGGATGCAGGCATCGATCACGCTCCCTCTCACATGCTAAGCGAGCGCTCTACCATTTGAGCTGTCCCCATATTTCTTCCAGCAAGAAAGTAGAGAAATCTCAATGATAAAAGCTTGCCAAATTTCTCATCAATTAGAAAGGATACTTTTTAAAAAGTATGCTTGCTATCAACTCTAAAAGTTTTTCATGGTAGTTCAGTAAAGGTTGAAGTAGTGACTGCAGAAAGCCCAGTGGTGAAATAGTTGTATTGTTGGGTTGTATGCAGAGCTACAACAACAATGTGTGCTGATTAAACCAAACTAAAAATTTGGAGGATGCAGTCATAGATCCCGCTATCTCTCACATGCTAAGCAAGCGGTCTACCATTTGAGCTAATCCCCTGTTCCTTCAACAAGAAGTATGAAATCTCAATGACTGCACTGCCAAATCCCTCATCCATAAGAAAGGATATCTTTTTTAAAAGTATGCTTGCTTCAGCTGTCTAAAAGTTTTTTTCATGGTAGTTCAGTAAAGGTTGAGTAGTTACTGCCCAGTAAGCCCAGTGGTGGAAATAGTTGTATTGTTGGTTTTAGTATCCAGAGCTACAACAACGTGTGCTGATTGAACCAAACTAAATAGTTGGAGGATGCAGGCATTGATCAGCTACCTCTCACATGCTAAGCGAGCACTCTACCATTTTAGCTAATCCCCCTGCGCCTCCAACAAGAAGTATGAAATCTCAATGACCGCAATGCCAAATCCCTCGTCCATAAGAAAGGATAATTTTTAAAAAAGTATGCTTGCTTCAGCTGTCTAAAAGTATTTTTAAAAGTGGTAGCTGTTCAGTAAAGGTTGAAGTAGTGACTGCAGAAAAAGTAGCCAGTGGTGGAAATAGTTGTATTGTTGGGTTAGTATCCAGAGCTACAACAACAATGTGTGCTGATTGAACCAAACTAAAAACTTGGAGGATGCAGTCATCAATCCCTATCTCTCACATGCTAAGCAAACCATTTGAGCTAATCCCCTGTTCCTCAAACAAAGTATGAAATCTCAATGGTACTGCCAAATCCCATTCATAGAAAAGGATATCTTTTAAAAAGTATGCTTCAACTGTCTAAATATTTTTCATGGTAGTTCAGTAAAAGGTTGAAGTAGTTACTGCAGTAAGCCCAGTGGTGGAAATAGTTGTATTGTTGGTTTAGTATCCAGAGCTACAACAACAATGTGTGCTGATTGAACCAAACTAAATAGTTGGAGGATGCAGGCATCGATCCCGCTACCTCTCACATGCTAGCGAGTGCTCTACCATTTGAGCTAATCCCCTGCGCCTCCAACAAGAAGTATGAAATCTCAATGACCGCACTGCCAAATCCCTCGTCCATAAGAAAGGATATCATTTTTTTAAAGTATGCTTGCTTCAGCTGTCTAAAGTATTTTTCCATGGTAGTTCAGTAAAGGTTGAAGTAGTGACTGCAGTAAGCCCAGTGGTGGAAATAGTTGTATTGTTGGGTTAGTATCCAGAGCTACAACAACAATGTGTGCTGATTGAACCAAACTAAATAGTTGGAGGATGCAGGCATCGATCCCGCTACCTCTCACATACTTTTTAATGCAAGCGCTGTCTACCATTTGAGCTAATCCCCCTGCGCCTCCAACAAGAAGTATGAGATCTCAATGACCGCACTGCCAAATCCCTCTAAATAGGTGGAGGATGCAGGCATCGATCCCGCTACCTCTCACATGCTAAGCAAGCGCTCTACCATTTGAGCTAATCCCCCTGCTCCTCCAACAAGAAGTATGAAATCTCAATGACTGCACTGCCAAATCCCTCGTCCATAAGAAAGGATAATTTTTAAAAAGTATGCTTGCTTCAGCTGTCTAAAAGTATTTTTCATGGTAGTTCAGTAAAGGTTGAAGTAGTGACTGCAGGAAGCCCAGTGGTGGAAATAGTTGTATTGTTGGGTTAGTATCCAGAGCTACAACAACAATGTGTGCTGATTGAACCAAACTAAATAGTTGGAGGATGCAGGCATCGATCCCGCTACCTCTCACATGCTAAGCGAGCGCTCTGCCATTTGAGCTAATCCCCTGCTTCCAACAAGAAGTATGAAATCTCAATGACCGCACTGCCAAATCCCTCGTCCATAAGAAAGGATACTTTTTAAAAACTATGCTTGCTTCAGCTGTCTAAAATAATTTTTCATGGTAGTTCAGTAAAGGTTGAATTAGTGACTGCAGTAAACCCAGTGGTGGAAATAGTTGTATTGTTGGTTTAGTATCCAGAGCTACAACAACAATGTGTGCTGATTGAACCAAACTAAATAGTTGGAGGATGCAGGTATCGATCCCGCTACCTCTCACATGCTAAGCAAGCGCTCTACCATTTGAGCTAATCCCCCTGCGCCTCCAACAAGAAATATGAAATCTCAATGACCGCACTAATCCCACTACCTCTCACATGCTAAACGGCGCTCTACCTTTTGAGCTAATCCCCCTGTTCCTTCAACAAGAAGTATGAAATCTCAATGACCGCACTGCCAAATCCCTCGTCCATTAGAAAGGATACTTTTTAAAAAGTATGATGGCTTCAGCTGTCTAAAAGTTTTTTTCATGGTAGTTCAGTAAAGGTTGAAGTAGTGACTGCAGTAAGCCCAGTGGTGGAAATAGTTGTATTGTTGGGTTAGTATCCAGAGCTACAACAACAATGTCTGCTGATTGAACCAAACTAAATAGTTGGAGGATGCAGGCATCGTTCCCACTACCTCTCACATGCTAAGCAAGCGCTCTACCATTTGAGCTAATCCCCCTGCGCCTTCAACAAGAAGTATGAAATCTCAATGACCGCACTGCCAAATCCCTCGTCCATAAGAAAGGATACTTTTTAAAAACTATGCTTGCTTCAGCTGTCTAAAAGAATTTTTCATGGTAGTTCAGTAAAGGTTGAATTAGTGACTGCAGTAAACCCAGTGGTGGAAATAGTTGTATTGTTGGTTTAGTATCCAGAGCTACAACAACAATGTGTGCTGATTGAACCAAACTAAATAGTTGGAGGATGCAGGTATCGATCCCGCTACCTCTCACATGCTAAGCAAGCGCTCTACCATTTGAGCTAATCCCCCTGCGCCTCCAACAAGAAGTATGAGATCTCAATGACCGCACTGCCAAATCCCTCTAAATAGGTGGAGGATGCAGGCATCGATCCCGCTACCTCTCACATGCTAAGCAAGCGCTCTACCATTTGAGCTAATCCCCTGTGCCTCCAACATGAAGTATGAAATCTCAATGACCGCACTGCCAAATCCCTCGTCCATAAGAAAGGATAATTTTTTTAAAGTATGCTTGCTTCAGCTGTCTAAAAGTATTTTTCATGGTAGTTCAGTAAAGGTTGAAGTAGTGACTGCAGTAAGCCCAGTGGTGGAAATAGTTGTATTGTTGGGTTAGTATCCAGAGCTACAACAACAATGTGTGCTGATTGAACCAAACTAAATAGTTGGAGGATGCAGGCATCGATCCCACTACCTCTCACATGCTAAGCGAGCGCTCTACCATTTGAGCTAATCCCCCTGCGCCTCCAACAAGAAGTATGAAATCTCAATGACCGCACTGCCAAATCCCTCGTCCATAAGAAAGGATACTTTTTTTTAAAGTATGCTTGCTTCAGCTGTCTAAAAGTATTTTTCATGGTAGTTCAGTAAAGGTTGAAGTAGTGACTGCAGTAAGCCCAGTGGTGGAAATAGTTGTATTGTTGGGTTAGTATCCAGAGCTACAACAACAATGTGTGCTGATTGAACCAAACTAAATAGTTGGAGGATGCAGGCATCAATCCCGGTATCTCTCACATGCTAAGCAAGCACTCTACCATTTGAGCTAATCCCCTGCGCCTCCAACAAGAAGTATGAAATCTCAATGACCGCACTGCCAAATCCCTCGTCCATAAGAAAGGATATCTTTTTTAAAATTATGCTTGCTTCAGCTGTCTAAAAGTATTTTTCATGGTAGTTCAGTAAAGGTTGAAGTAGTGACTGCAGTAAGTCCAGTGGTGGAAATAGTTGTATTGTTGGGTTAGTATCCAGAGCTACAACAACATGTACTGATTGAACCAAACTAAATAGTTGGAGGATGCAGGCATCGATCCCACTACCTCTCACATGCTAAGCAAGCACTCTACCATTTTAGCTAATCCCCCTGTGCCTCCAACAAGAAGTATGAAATCTCAATGACCGCACTGCCAAATCCCTCGCCCATTAGAAAGGATACTTTTTAAAAGTATGCTTGCTTCAGCTGTCTAAAAGTATTTTTCATGGTAGTTCAGTAAAGGTTGAAGTAGTGACTGCAGTAAGCCCAGTGGTTGAAATAGTTGTATTGTTTGGTTAGTATCCAGAGCTACAACAACAATGTGTGCTGATTGAACCAAACTAAATAGTTGGAGGATGCAGGCATCGATCCCACTACCTCTCACATGCTAAGCAAGCGCTCTACCATTTGAGCTAATCCCCCTGTCCTCCAACAAGAAGTATGAAATCTCAATGACCGCACTGCCAAATCCTCGTCCATAAGAAAGGATATCTTTTAAAAAGTATGCTTGCTTCAGCTGTCTAAAAGTATTTTTCATGGTAGTTCAGTAAAGGTTGAAGTAGTGACTGCAGTAAGCCCAGTGGTGGAAATAGTTGTATTGTTGGGTTAGTATCCAGAGCTACAACAACAATGTGTGCTGATTGAACCAAACTAAATAGTTGGAGGATGCAGGTATCATCCCACTACCTCTCACATGCTAAGCAAGCACTCTACCATTTGAGCTAATCCCCTGCTAGTATGAGATCTCAATGACCGCACTGCCAAATCCCTCTAAATAGTTGAGGATGCAGGCAATCCCGCTCCCTCTCACATGCTAAGCGAGTGCTCTGCCATTTGAGCTAATCCCCCAGTGCCTCCAACAAGAAGTATGAAATCTCAATGACCGCACTGCCAAATCCCTCGTCCATAAGAAAGGATACTTTTTTTAAAGTATGCTTGCTTCAGCTGTCTAAAAGTATTTTTCATGGTAGTTCAGTAAAGGTTGAAGTAGTGACTGCAGTAAGCCCAGTGGTGGAAATAGTTGTATTGTTGGGTTAGTATCCAGAGCTACAACAACATGTACTGATTGAACCAAACTAAATAGTTGGAGGATGCAGGCATCGATCCCACTACCTCTCACATGCTAAGCAAGCACTCTACCATTTTAGCTAATCCCCCTGTGCCTCCAACAAGAAGTATGAAATCTCAATGACCGCACTGCCAAATCCCTCGCCCATTAGAAAGGATACTTTTTTAAAAAGTATGCTTGCTTCAGCTGTCTAAAAGTATTTTTCATGGTAGTTCAGTAAAGGTTGAAGTAGTGACTGCAGTAAGCCCAGTGGTGGAAATAGTTGTATTGTTGGGTTAGTATCCAGAGCTACAACAACAATGTGTGCTGATTGAACCAAACTAAATAGTTGGAGGATGCAGGCATCGATCCCGCTACCTCTCACATGCTAAGCAAGCACTCTACCATTTGAGCTAATCCCCCTGCGCCTTCAACAAGAAGTATGAAATCTCAATGACCGCACTGCCAAATCCCTCGTCCATAAGAAAGGATACTTTTTAAAAACTATGCTTGCTTCAGCTGTCTAAAATAATTTTTCATGGTAGTTCAGTAAAGGTTGAATTAGTGACTGCAGTAAACCCAGTGGTGGAAATAGTTGTATTGTTGGTTTAGTATCCAGAGCTACAACAACAATGTGTGCTGATTGAACCAAACTAAATAGTTGGAGGATGCAGGTATCGATCCCGCTACCTCTCACATGCTAAGCAAGCACCATTTGAGCTAATCCCCTGCAACTCCAAAAAGAAGTATGAGATCTCAATGACCGCACTGCCAAATCCTGATGCAGGCATATCCCGCTCCCTCTCACATGCTAAGCAAGTGCTCTGCCATTTGAGCAATCCCCAGTGCCTCCAACATGAAGTATGAAATCTCAATGACCGCACTGCCAAATCCCTCATCCATTAGAAAGGATAATTTTTAAAAAGTATGCTTGCTTCAGCTGTCTAAAAGTATTTTTTCATGGTAGTTCAGTAAAGGTTGAAGTAGTGACTGCAGTAAGCCCAGTGGTGGAAATAGTTGTATTGTTGGGTTAGTATCCAGAGCTACAACAACAATGTGTGCTGATTGAACCAAACTAAATAGTTGGAGGATGCAGGCATCGATCCCGCTACCTCTCACATGCTAAGCAAGCACTCTACCATTTGAGCTAATCCCCCTGCGCCTCCAACAAGAAGTATGAAATCTCAATGACCGCACTGCCAAATCCCTCGTCCATAAGAAAAGATCATTTTTTAAAAGTATGCTTGCTTCAGCTGTCTAAAAGTATTTTTCATGGTAGTTCAGTAAAGGTTGAAGTAGTGACTGCAGTAAGCCCAGTGGTGGAAATAGTTGTATTGTTGGGTTAGTATCCAGAGCTACAACAACAATGTGTGCTGATTGAACCAAACTAAATAGTTGGAGGATGCAGGCATCGATCCCGCTACCTCTCACATGCTAAGCAAGCGCTCTACCATTTGAGCTAATCCCCCTGCGCCTCCAACAAGAAGTATGAAATCTCAATGACCGCACTGCCAAATCCCTCGTCCATAAGAAAGGATATCTTTTTAAAAGTATGCTTGCTTCAGCTGTCTAAAAGTATTTTTCATGGTAGTTCAGTAAAGGTTGAAGTAGTGACTGCAGTAAGCCCAGTGGTGGAAATAGTTGTATTGTTGGGTTAGTATCCAGAGCTACAACAACATGTACTAATTGAACCAAACTAAATAGTTGGAGGATGCAGGCATCGATCCCGCTACCTCTCACATGCTAAGCAAGCGCTCTCTACCATTTGAGCTAATCCCCTGCCAGCCCCCAATCAGAAGGATGAAATCTCACATGCTACCGAACTCTGCCAAAATCCCTGTCCATCAGAAAGGATGCCAAATTTTAAAAATTTTTAAAAGTATGCTTGCTTCAGCTGTCTAAAAGTATTTTTCATGGTAGTTCAGTAAAGGTTGAAGTAGTGACTGCAGTAAGCCCAGTGGTGGAAATAGTTGTATTGTTGGGTTAGTATCCAGAGCTACAACAACAATGTGTGCTGATTGAACCAAACTAAATAGTTGGAGGATGCAGGCATCGATCCCGCTACCTCTCATGCTAAGCAAGCGCTCTACCATTTGAGCTAATCCCCTGTGCACCTCCAAAAAGAAGTATGAAATCTCAATGACCGCACTGCCAAATCCCTCTAAATAGTTGGAGGATGCAGGGATCGATCCCGCTACCTCTCATGCTAAGCAAGTGCTCTGCCATTTGAGCTAATCCCCAGTGCCTACAACATGAAGTATGAAATCTCAATGACCGCACTGCCAAATCACTCATCCATAAGAAAGGATACTTTTTTTAAAGTATTCTTGCTTCAGCTGTCTAAAAGTATTTTTCATGGTGGTTCAGTAAAGGTTGAAGTAGTGACTGCAGTAAGCCCAGTGGTGGAAATAGTTGTATTGTTGGGTTAGTATCCAGAGCTACAACAACAATGTGTGCTGATTGAACCAAACTAAATAGTTGGAGGATGCAGGCATCGATCCCGCTACCTCTCACATGCTAAGCAAGCACTCTACCATTTGAGCTAATCCCCTGCGCTCCAACAAGAAGTATGAAATCTCAATGACCGCACTGCCAAATCCCTCGTCCATAAGAAAGGATATCTTTTTTTTAAGTATGCTTGCTTCAGCTGTCTAAAAGTATTTTTCATGGTAGTTCAGTAAAGGTTGAAGTAGTGACTGCAGTAAGCCCAGTGGTGGAAATAGTTGTATTGTTGGGTTAGTATCCAGAGCTACAACAACAATGTGTGCTGATTGAACCAAACTAAATAGTTGGAGGATGCAGGCATCGATCCCGCTACCTCTCACATGCTAACCAAGCGCTCTACCATTTGAGCTAATCCCCCTGCACCTCCAAAAGAAGTATGAGATCTCAATGACCGCACTGCTCCCTCTAAATAGTTGGAGGATGCAGGCATCGATCCCGCTCCCTCTCACATGCTAAGCAAGTGCTCTGCCATTTGAGCTAATCCCCAGTGCCTCCAACATGAAGTATGAAATCTCAATGACCGCACTGCCAAATCCCTCATAAGAAAGGATAATTTTTTAAAAAGTATGCTTGCTTCAGCTGTCTAAAAGTATTTTTTCATGGTGGTTCAGTAAAGGTTGAAGTAGTGACTGCAGTAAGCCCAGTGGTGGAAATAGTTGTATTGTTGGGTTAGTATCCAGAGCTACAACAACAATGTGTGCTGATTGAACCAAACTAAATAGTTGGAGGATGCAGGCATCGATCCCGCTCCTCTCACATGCTAAGCGAGCGCTCTACCATTTGAGCTAATCCCCTGCGCCTCCAATATGAAGTATGAAATCTCAATGACCGCACTGCCAAATCCCTCGCCCATTAGAAAGGATACTTTTTTTTAAAGTATGCTTGCTTCAGCTGTCTAAAAGTATTTTTCATGGTAGTTCAGTAAAAGGTTGAAGTAGTGACTGCAGTAAGCCCAGTGGTGGAAATAGTTGTATTGTTGGGTTAGTATCCAGAGCTACAACAACAATGTGTGCTGATTGAACCAAACTAAATAGTTGGAGGATGCAGGCATCAATCCCGCTACCTCTCACATGCTAAGCAAGCGCTCTACCATTTGAGCTAATCCCCCTGCACCTCCAAAAAGAAGTATGAGATCTCAATGACCGCACTGCCAAATCCCTCTAAATAGTTGGAGGATGCAGGCATCGATCCCGCTACCTCTCACATGCTAAGCGAGTGCTCTGCCATTTGAGCTAATCACCCTGCGCTCCAACAAGAAGTATGAAATCTCAATGACCGCACTGCCAAATCCCTCGTCCATAAGAAAGGATATCTTTTAAAAAGTATGCTTGAATCAGCTGTCTAAAAGTCTTTTTCATAGTAGTTCAGTAAAGGTTGAAGTAGTGACTGCAGTAAGCCCAGTGGTGGAAATAGATGTATTGTTGGGTTAGTATCCAGAGCTACAACAATAATGTGTGCTGATTGAACCAAACTAAATAGTTGGAGGATGAAGGCATCGATCCCGCTACCTCTCACATGCTAATAGAGCGCTCTACCATTTGAGCTAATCCCCCTGCGCCTCCAACAAGAAGTATGACATCTCAATGACCGCACTGCAAAATCCCTCGTCCATAAGAAAGGATACTTTCTAAAAAGTATGCTTGCTTCAGCTGTCTAAAAGTATTTTTTATGGTAGTTCAGTAAAGGTTGAAGTAGTGACTGCAGTAAGTCCAGTGGTGGAAATAGTTATATTGTTGGGTTAGTATCCAGATCTACAACAACAATGTGTGCTGATTGAACCAAACTAAATAGTTGGAGGATGCAGGTATCGATCCCGCTACCAACTCACATGCTAAGCAAGCGCTCTACCATTTGAGCTAATCCCCCTGCACCTCCAACAAGAAGTATGAAATCTCAATGACCGCACTGCCAAATCCCTCGTCCATTAGAAATTATACTTTTTTTAAAGTATGCTTGCTTCAGCTGTCTAAAAGTTTTTTTCATGGTAGTTCAGTTAAGGTTGAAGTAGTGACTGCAGTAAGCCAAGTGGTGGAAATAGTTGTATTGTTGGGTTTGTATCCAGAGCAACAACAACAATGTGTGCTGATTGAACCAAACTAAATAGTTGAGGATGCAGGTATCAATCCCACTACCTCTCACATGCTAAAAGCAAGCACTCTACCATTTGAGCAATCCTGTTCCTTCAACAAGAAGTATGAAATCTCAATGACCGCACTGCCAAATCCTCGTCCCATAAGAAAGGATACTTTTTAAAAATTATGCTTGCTTCAGCTGTCTAAAAGTATTTTCATGGTAGTTCAGTAAAGGTTGAAGTAGTGACTGCAGTAAGCCCAGTGGTGGAAATAGTTGTATTGTTGGGTTAGTATCCAGAGCTACAACAAC
Source organism: Oncorhynchus gorbuscha (assembly GCF_021184085.1). Classification (NCBI taxonomy): domain Eukaryota; kingdom Metazoa; phylum Chordata; class Actinopteri; order Salmoniformes; family Salmonidae; genus Oncorhynchus; species Oncorhynchus gorbuscha. Next base: position 1,568 of record NW_025752404.1, on the reverse strand, counting down.
AATGTGTGCTGATTGAACCAAACTAAATAGTTTGAGGATGCAGGCATCGATCCCACCTCTCACATGCTAAGCAGCGCTCTACCATTTGAGCTAATCCCCTGTGCCTCCAATGAAATCTCAATTACGGCACTGCATCCCTCGTCCATAAGAAAGGATACTTTTCTAAAATATGCCTGTCTAAAAGTATTTTTCATGGTAGTTCAGTAAAGGTTGAAGTAGAGACTGCAAAACCCAGTGGTGGAAATAGTTGTATTGTTGGGGTTAGTATCCAGAGCTACAACAACAATGATTGAACCATAAATAGTTGGAGGATGCAGGCATCGATCACCTCTCACATGCTAAAGAATTTGTAATCCCCCTGCGCCTCCAACAAGATCTCAATGACCGCACTGCCAAATCCCTCTAAATAGTTGGAGGATGCAGGCATCGATCCCGCTAGCAAGTGCTCTGCCATTGAGCTCCCCACCTCCAACATGAAGTATGAAATCTCAATGACCACACTCTCCCTGGCCATAAGAAAGGATAATAATTTTTTTAAAAGTATTTGAGCTGTCTAAAAGTATTTTCATGGTGGTTCCCCCTGGTGAAATAGTTGTATTGTTGGAGTTAGTATCCAGTCTCCAACAAGAAGTATGAAATCTCAATGACCGCACTGCCAAACAAAGTATGAAATCTCAATGACCGCACTGCAAATCCCTCATAAGAAAGGATATCTTTTAAAAAGTATGCTTGCTTCAGCTGTCTAAAAGTATTTTTCATGGTAGTTCAGTAAAGGTTGAAGTAGTGACTGCAGTAAGCCCAGTGGTGGAAATAGTTGTAGTATCCAGAGCTACAACAACAATGTGTGCTGATTGAGTTGGATCCAGCTACCTCTCACATGCTAAGCAAGCGCTCTACCATTTGAGCAATGTAAAAGGATTGAACCAAATCCAAATAGTTGGAGGATGCAGGCATCGATCCCGCTACCTCCTCACATGCTAAGCAAGCACTCTACCATTTGAGCTAATCCCCCTGCAACCCAAAGAAGTATGAGATCTCAATGACTGCACCCCTGCACCTCCAAAAAGAAGTATGAGATCTCAATGACCGCACTGCCAAATCCCTCTAAATAGTTGGAGGATGCAGGCATCGATCCCGCTCCCTCTCACATGCTAAGCAAGTGCTCTGCCATTTGAGCTAATCCCCCAGTGCCTCCAACATGAAGTATGAAATCTCAATGACCGCACTGCCAAATCCCTCGTCCATAAGAAAGGATAATTTTTAAAAGTATGCTTGCTTCAGCTGTCTAAAAGTATTTTTCATGGTGGTTCAGTAAAGGTTGAAGTAGTGACTGCAGTAAGCCCAGTGGTGGAAATAGTTGTATTGTTGGGTTAGTATCCAGAGCTACAACAACAATGTGTGCTGATTGAACCAAACTAAATAGTTGGAGGATGCAGGCATCGATCCCGCTCCCTCTCACATGCTAAGCGAGCGCTCTACCATTTGAGCTAATCCCCCTGCGCCTCCAATATGAAGTATGAAATCTCAATGACCGCACTGCCAAATCCCTCGCCCATTAGAAAGGATAC
>NW_025752403.1:0-12718 GCF_021184085.1 Oncorhynchus gorbuscha | reverse complement strand
CAGGTGTCTTCTCAAGTCATTGTGTAGCGGATCTAGTTTCAGACCAGTATGTAGGGGTATCTAGTTTCAGACCAGTATGTAGGGGATCTAGTTTCAGACCAGTTTGTAGGGGATCTAGTTTTCGGGCCAGGGTAGGGATGAGGCGCTGGTGGTAGTAGCAGAGATCTGGTTTCGAGCGAGTATGCTTAGGGGATCTGGTTTCAGGCGAGTATGTGCGGATGTCTTCTCGAGTCATTGTGGCGGATCTAGTTTCAGACCAGTATGTAGGGTATCTGGTTTCAGACCAGTATGCTTGGGGATCTAGTTTCAGACCAGTTTGTAGGGGATCTAGTTTCAGACCAGTATGTCATTGTAGTTTTCAGACCAGTATTTAGTAGGGGATCTAGTTTCAGACCAGTATGCAAGGGATCTAGTTTCAGACCAGTTTGTAGGGGATCTAGTTTCAGACCAGTTTGCAAGGGATCTAGTTTCAGACCAGTTTGTAGGGGATCTAGTTTCCAGACCAGTACAAGGGATCGAGTTTCAGACCCGTATGTAGGGATCTAGTTTCAGACCAGTATGTACTCTTCTCAAAAAAAAAAAAAAAAAAGGTCATTGGTAGCGGATCTAGTTTCAGACCAGTATGTACAGGTGTCTTTTCAGACCAGTATGTAGCGGATCTAGTTTCAGACCAGTATGTAGGGGTATCTAGTTTCAGACCAGTTTGTAGGGGATCTAGTTTCAGACCAGTTTGTAGGGGATCTAGTTTCAGACCAGTATGGGATCTAGTTTCAGACCAGTTTGTAGGATCTAGTTTCAGACCAGTAGGGGATCTAGTTTCAGACTAGTTTGTAGGGGATCTAGTTTCAGACCAGTTTGTCCCGGTTCGGGCCAGGGTTTCAGACCAGTTTGTAGGGGATCTAGTTTCAGACCAGTATGTAGTTTCAGACCAGTTTGTAGGGGATCTAGTTTCAGACCAGTTGTAGGGATCTGGTTTCAGACCAGTTTGTAGGGGATCTGGTTTCAGACCAGTTTGTAGGAGATCTAGTTTCAGGGTATGTAGGGATCTAGTTTCAGACCAGTATGTAGGGGATCTAGTTTCAGACCAGTTTGTACAGGTCTAGTTTTCAGACCAGTTTGGATCTAGTTTCAGACCCGTATGTAGGGGAGATCTAGTTTCAGACCAGTAGGGATCTAGTTTCAGACCAGTTTCTGGTTTTCAGACCAGTTTTGTAGGGGATCTAGTTTCAGACCAGTTTGAAGGGGATCTGGTTTCAGACCCAGTTTGTGGGATCTAGTTTCAGACCTTTCTTTCACACCTGCGTTTGGTTACTACAGAATATAATAACGATTTACTGTACAATTAAAACAGATAAAGACAGTATACCAGACAGACGATTATCCTCACAATGCTTCTCGTTGTCCGTCCGTCCGTCCGTGTGTGGTTGGGTTGCAGAGGAGGGAAGGCGGCGGTCGGTATCTTGACGACGCCGGCATGCATGTTTGCGGCCTGGCCGGCCAGCTTGCCCATGTTGGAGTAACCGTGACAACAGCTGGCGTTCCCTTTGACAAAGCAGCCTGCCTCAGGACTTCCTCCTTCCCTCCGCAGGCAATAACGCTCCTCTCTCTCTTCCCATCCTCCTCTGTCCACTAAAGGACAGAGGACCACTCCATTACAGAGGAGAACTTTGGCCGCTAGGCTGTCCTGTCACAGCTTAACAAGCAGCTACAGCCTCATGTGATGAATTGTAGTTATGGTGGCGATGTTACATTGTCAGCATGAAGAGCGTTTATATTTACAGAAACAGGCTCCTCTCTGAGAGAGAGTCATGCATTAGTTCAGTCATATTATAAATATATATATATAAAATATATAGATATACGATTTGGTCTTCTCTGTTGAATGGTTATGCTGTTGTCATGTTTATGAATCGCTGGAATTTTAATGTGACCAAAATGTAACTCTGCTCCTGAAGTGTGTGTTCTGGAATCGTGAGTGTTCTGGAATCGTGAGTGTTCTGGAATCGTGTGTGTTCTGGAATGTGAGTGTTCTGGAATCGTGAGTGTTCTGGAATCGTGTGTTCTGGACGGAGAGGAGGAGATGACAGCTGGTTGGATGTAAAGGGCCGGAATGGCAGAAACTTCCTGTACAAGCCCCGCCTCAGAGGCCAGATTCCGATGTTATTCTCTCCTCCTTCCATAACATACCCCTCCTCCCTGTTATTAACACAGCACAGTGTTGAGTCTAGGGTTAGGGCTCTGGTGGGGGGGTCAAGGGTTCTAGAGGTTCAGAACCATGTTAACCTCTACTGCACAATAGAGAAGTATAGTTTAAGTTTTGCTTAGCGTGGTTACGGGCTGACTGAACTGGAACGAAGGGCTCTGTTCAGTCTGGAGATGAAGTGGTACAGATGGCGGAATAAGAGATGGTCCCTTGACACGACATATACAGCTGAGTCTGTCGTTGTCATGGCAAGCGTTGCCTTTATACTCCAGTGACATTAAACGCTGATAGTTCCCATATGGGATCAGAGGGAGGGAACAGAGTCCTCACTTCAAGCTGAGGGGGAGGGGGTCTGATGGTGATGGTGGTGATGGTGGCTCATCTCCAATTCTCTACTTTACTGCATCTCCCCTCACTATTCTCTCTCTCTCCCCTCACTATTCTCTCTCTCCCCTCACTATTCTCTCTCCCCCCTCACTATTCTCTCTCTCCCTCCATTTCTCTCTCTCCCTCACTATTCTCTCTCTCCTCATTCTCTCTCTCTCCCTCACTATTCTCTCTCTCCCCTCACTATTCTCTCTCTCACTATTCTCCTCCTCACTATTCTCTCTCTCTCCCCTCCCCCTCACTATTCTCTCTCTCCTCACTATTCTCTCTCTCTCTCCCTTTACTGTATCTATTTTCTCCTCTCTCAAAACCTATAAATTATCAAAAAATACCTATTATTGCCCTCACGTTGCCGTGGCCAGTCTCCACGTCATCAGGCAAATCACCGCGGATTACCATACAATGCGTTACCATGCGGTGGGTTTCCAGACAGAGGGGGGAGGAGGAAGAAGATCATGACTGTGGGTGTTTTTAAGTGAACAGGGACTTTATATCGCGGTACAGCAATGTTATGTTAACCCCCCCACCTAAACCTGCCCCCCCACCTAAACCTGCTAACGTCACAGTGAGATCTATCTGGTAACGTCCCCCCACCTAGGCCTGCTAACGTCACAGTGAGATCTATCTGGTAACGTCCCCCCCCCCCACCTAAACCTGCTAACGTCACAGTGAGGTCTATCTGGTAACGTCCCCCCCCACCACCTAAACCTGCTAACGTCACAGTGAGGTCTATCTGGTAACGTCCCCCCACCTAAACCTGCTAACGTCACAGTGAGGTCTATCTGGTAACGCCCCCCCACCTAAACCTGCTAACGTCACAGTGAGGTCTATCTGGTAACGTCCCCCCACCACCTAAACCTACTATCGTCACAGTGAGTCTATCTGGTAACGTCCCCCCACCTAAACCTGCTATCGTCACAGTGAGGTCTATCTGGTAACGTCCCCCCCCCCCACAAACACTAGCGTGCAGTGAGGTCTATCTGGTAACGTCCCCACCACCCTAAGCCCTGCTTTGCCGTCACAGTGAGGTCTGTCACAATAACGTCCCCCCACCACCTAAAGCCTGCTAGCGTCACAGTGAGGTCTATCTGGTAACGTCCCCCACCTAAAACCTGCTAACGTCACAGTGAGGTCTATCTGGTAACGTCCCCCCCCCCCCCCACCACCTAAACCTGCTAACGTCACAGTGAGGTCTATCTGGTAACGTCCCCCACCACCTAAACCACGTCACAGTGAGGTCTGTCTGGTAACGTCCCCCCCCCCCCCACCTAAACCTGCTAACGTCACAGTGAGGTCTATCTGGTAGCGTCCCCCCCCACCTAAACCTGCTAACGTCACAGTGAGGTCTATCTGGTAACGCCCCCCCCACCACCTAAACCTGCTATCGTCACAGTGAGGTCTGTCTGGTAACCCCCCCACCTAAACCTGCTGCGTCACAGTGAGGTCTATCTGATAACGTCCCCACCACCTAAACCTGCTAAACGTCACGGTGAGTTCTGTCTGGTGCCTTCCCCCCCACCACCTAAACCTGCTATCGTCACAGTGAGGTCTATCTGGTAACCCCCACCACCTAAACCTGCTATCGTCACAGTGAGGTCTATCTGGTAACGTCCCCCCCACCACCTAAACCTGCTAACGTCACAGTGAGGTCTATCTGGTAACGCCCCCCCACCACCTAAACCTGCTAACGTCACAGTGAGGTCAGTGAGTGTCTATCTGGTAACGTCCCCCCCCCACCTAAACCTGCTAACGTCACAGTGAGGTCTATCTGGTAACGTCCCCCCCACCACCTAAACCTGCTAACGTCACAGTGAGGTCTATCTGGTAACCTCTCTTTACGTGCTAAGAGAATAGTTGGAATGTTGGACGTAAATGGAAAAAAAAAAATATATATAGAGTAATATGTAATGAATATATATATATAAATATATATATATATATATATATAGTAATATGTGGATAATTTTGCAACAACAAAAATGTTTTTAAATTCTGATTTTATGATGTGGGTTTGTTCTGAAGGCTGTAGGTGTTTAAAGTTGTAAATAATTACATGTTATGTTCTCAATAATCATTTAAAAATGTAAATGTATCTTTCTTAGGGTTCTTTTTATTTTCATGAGAGCTTTATCCGGGCCTGTCTTCTTGTCCGGGTGATCTGGGCCTGTCTTCTTGTCGGGTGATCCGGGCTGTCTTCATGTCCGGTGATCTGGGCCTGTCTTCATGTCCGGGCCTGTCCTCATGTCCGGGTGATCTGGGCCTGTCTTCTTGTCCGGGTGATCCGGGCCTGTCTTCTTGTCCGGGTGATCCGGGCCTGTCTTCATGTCCGGGTGATCCGGGCCTGTCTTCATGTCCGGGTGATCCGGGCCTGTCTTCATGTCCTGATCGGGCCTGTCTTCATGTCGGGTGATCCTGTCTTCTTGTCCGGGTGATCAAGGCCTGTCTTCTTCATCCGGGCCTGTCTTCATGGGGTGATCCGGGCCTGTCTTCATGTCCGGGTGATCTGGAGCCTGTCTTCATGTCCGGGTGATCTGGGTGGGGTCAGTCGGTCATCCAGGTGATCGACCGACCCCAAAGTGCTGCATGTTTAATGGCGACGGACACCGGTCACGATGGCTTGAACCCCGGGTCACAAGACTTTTGCGTTAGCTTCCAAAAGCGAGGGGCTGAGCCTAGGCATTATCTCTAAAGCTAAACAAGTCTTTCATGTTCACAGAATCACCTCCGTTACATAAACCTCCACAACTTCTGGTCACATGACTCCAGTCCCATCTCTCTCCTCTTCCCGACTCTATCCTGACCCAATCTGAGATGGGTTGTATTCTCGCCCTGAGGAGAAGTTGGCCCTAACTGCCAAATCTAGGATCAGCCTCTTCCCTCTTAACCTTAAAGCATCGAGGGGAAACAGAACTGATTCAAGATCAGCGTCTGTCAGCTTCTGGTCACATGACTCCAGTCCATCTCTCGCCTCCATGTGTATAAATATAGCTGGATGTTTATCCAACGCTGCTTCTATCTTCCTGAGTCTCGCTCATTCTCCTCCCTTTCTTTGGTGTTGGGTCACCAGGTAACTGCCAGGAGAATAAAGGAACAGCCATGGTCAAAACAGAGGGAGGAACTGAATATTAAATTAGAACAGCCATGGTCAAAACAGAGGGGGAGGAACTGAATATTAAATTAGAACAGCCATGGTCAAAACAGAGGGAGGAACTGAATATTAAATTAGAACAGCCATGGTCAAAACAGAGGGGAGGAACTGAATATTAAATTAGAAGAGCCATAACAAACAGAGGGGAGGAACTGAATATTAAATTAGAACAGCCATGGTCAAAACAGAGGGGGAGGAACTGAATATTAAATTAGAACAGCCATGGTCAAAACTGAGGGAGGAACTGAATATTAAATTAGAACAGCCATGGTCAAAACAGAGGGGGAGGAACTGAATATTAAATTAGAACAGCCATGGTCAAAACAGAGGGAGGAACTGAATATTAAATTAGAACAGCCATGGTCAAAACAGAGGGGGAGGAACTGAATATTAAATTAGAACAGCCATGGTCAAAACAGAGGGGGGAACTGAAAAGGGGGAGGGACCATAGTACTGTTTTTGTTTGTTTGGTTTTTAAGAATAAAAAGTTGTTTTTACGTTCGCTTGTGAGCATCGACAGAGACCAGAGTGGTTTCTGGGCCCCGCTGCAAGAGAGAGTGTGTGTGTGTGTGTGTGTGTGTGTGTGTGTGTGTGTGTGTGTGTGTGTGTGTGTGTGTGTGTGTGTGTGTGTGTGTGTGTGTGTGTGTGTGTGTGTGTGTGTGTGTGTGTGTGGTAGCTACTCTGCTGTGTGTTGACAGTATGGAACGTGGTGTGCTTGCAGTGATGCATCTATGGATTTATTCCTCTCAGAATAAATAAATGTTCTATACAAACTCTGTTCCACTGGACTCTGTCTGTCTGTCTGTCTGTCTGTCTGTCTGTCTGTCTGTCTGTCTGTCTGTCTGTCTGTCTGTCTGTCTGTCTGTCTGTCTGTCTGTCTGTCTGTCTGTCTGTCTGTCTGTCTGTCTGTCTGTCTGTCTGTCTGTCTGTCTGTCTGTCTGTCTGTCTGTCTGTCTGTCTGTCTGTCTGTCTGTCTGTCTGTCTGTCTGTCTGTCTGTCTGTCTGTCTGTCTGTCTGTCTGTCTGTCTGTCTGTCTGTCTGTCTGTCGTTAACAAACTATAGTTTTGGCAAGTCGGTTAGGACATCTACATTTGACCCAAGTTAAACAATTTAAAGGCAATGCTACCAAGTACTAATTGAGTGAATGTAAACTTCTGACCCACTGGGAATGTGATGAAATAAATAATAGCTGAAATAAATCACTCTACTATTATTCTGATATTTCATATTCCTAAAATAAAGTGGTGATCCTAACTGACCTAAGACAGGGAATTTGACCAGAGAACACGACCAGCCTTCAGACCAGAGAACACGACCAGCCTTCAGACCAGAGAACACGACCAGCCTTCAGAGCAGAGAACACGGCCAGCCTTCAGAGCAGAGAACACGGCCAGCCTTCAGAGCAGAGAACACGGCCAGCCTTCAGAGCAGAGAACACGGCCAGCCTTCAGAGCAGAGAACACGGCCAGCCTTCAGACCAGAGAACACGACCAGCCTTCAGACCAGAGAACACGACCAGCCTTCAGACCAGAGAACACGACCAGCCTTCAGACCAGAGAACACGACCAGCCTTCAGACCAGAGAACACGACCAGCCTTCACACCAGAGAACACGACCAGCCTTCAGACCAGAGAACACGACCAGCCTTCAGACCAGAGAACACGACCAGCCTTCAGACCAGAGAACACGACCAGCCTTCAGACCAGAGAACACGACCAGCCTTCAGACCAGAGAACACGACCAGCCTTCAGACCAGAGAACACGACCAGCCTTCAGACCAGAGAACACGACCAGCCTTCAGACCAGAGAACACGACCAGCCTTCAGACCAGAGAACACGACCAGCCTTCAGACCAGAGAACACGACCAGCCTTCAGACCAGAGAACACAGCACAGAGCTGAAGGCAGTTATCTCCCAGAATACACCCTGGTCATCACCTTACTGAATGAAGCATCCTGTGGTTTTAGTGTGTGAATTCTTACTGAAAATTGAACCACTATTATCGCCCAGCGTCTGTCAGAGACACGTGGCTGTTACATCGGAGGCCCAGAGGGGGGCAGCAGAGAGCTGTGGAGATATTCACGATGGTCATCTATTACAGCACACAGTAGTTCTTAACCTGGAGTCCTCGATCCACGGGGGGGGGAGGCCACCGGCCCGGCCGATCCACGGGGGAGGCCACCGGCCCGGCCGATCCACGGGGGACCAGTCACAGACTTCAAAGTGTACACTATTGTAACATTAGGGATCAGTCACACACTTCAAAGTGTACACTATTGTAACATTAGGGATCAGTCACACACTTCAAAGTGTACACTATTGTAACATTAGGGATCAGTCACACACTTCAAAGTGTACACTATTGTAACATTAGGGATCAGTCACACACTTCAAAGTGTACACTATTGTAACATTAGGGATCAGTCACACACTTCAAAGTGTACACTATTGTAACATTAGGGATCAGTCACACACTTCAAAGTGTACACTATTGTAACATTAGGGATCAGTCACACACTTCAAAGTGTACACTATTGTAACATTAGGGATCAGTCACACACTTCAAAGTGTACACTATTGTAACATTAGGGATCAGTCACACACTTCAAAGTGTACAGTATTTTAATGATCAGGTAAATCAGGCGTACATCAAGTATACAACAGAACATCTAACAGATCTAGGATCAGAGAGAAGACATGATCAGTTTCTACATTACCTCCCCCAGGCTGATCACATATATTACTACATTTACCCCCCCCCAGGCTGATCACATATATTACTACATTACCCCCCCAGACTGATCACATCAATTAGTAACACATTGACATGATCAGTTTCTACATTACCCCCCCAGACTGATACCATCAATTAGTAACACGTTGACATGATCACTGTCTACATTACCCCCAGACTGATACCATCAATTAGTAACACATTGACATGATCAGTTTCTACATTACCCCCAGACTGATCACATCAATTAGTAACACATGATTGGTTTCTACATTACACCCCAGACTGATCACATCAATTAGTAACACATGATTGGTTTCTACATTACACCCCCCCAGACTGCTCACATCAAATGGTAACACATTGACATGATCAGTATCTACATTACTACCACCACCACCCCCCCCAGACTGATCACATGATCAGTTCTCTTCATGTTTCACGGTTAGTAAAGAGAGAGAACCAGAGGAGGGAGGAGACCAAGACAGAACCAGAGGAGGTAGGAGAGAGAACCAGAGGAGGGAGGAGAGAGAACCAGAGGAGGGAGGAGACAAAGAGAGAACCAGAGGAGGTAGGAGAGAGAACCAGAGGAGGGAGGAGACCGAGAGAGAACCAGAGGAAGGAGGAGACCAAGAGAGAACAGGGATAATGGAGGCATCTCTCCCATTCACACAGTCTTCTTAATGACGGACAGGGAGGGAGGAGACAAAGAGAGAACAGGGATAATGCAGGCATCTCTCCCATTCACACAGTCTTCTTACTGACGGAAACATTTCAGTATGGTACAGATCATTTCAAACCGTTGACACATTCGCTGCGTAGTGGTCCTGAACACAGCCATCATCATCCTCCTCCTCATCCTCATCATCATGGCACTAAACACAGAGCTGCATAGTGGTCCTGAACACAGCCATCATCATCATCATCCTCATCATCATGGCACTAAACACAGAGCTGCGTAGTGGTCCTGAACACAGCCATCGTCATCATCATCATCATCATCAACACCACCACCACCACCACCATCATCATCATCATCATCCTCCTCATCATCATCATCATGGCACTAAACACAGAGCTGCGTAGTGGTCCTAAACACAGCCTACATGGCATCATCAACACCACCATCCTCCTCATCATCATCATCATGGCACTAAACACAGAGCTGCAGAGTAGAACACAGCCTAGTTGTTGCTAGCAGAGCTGCAGAGTAGAACACAGCCTAGTTGTTGCTAGCAGAGCCCATCACTGTCCATTCTAGTTGTTGCTAGCAGAGCCCATCACTGTCCATTCTAGTTGTTGCTAGCAGAGCCCATCACTGTCCATTCTAAAACACTGATGCTTTGTGACGTAAAACATGAGTTTCTATTTGACAACTTCAGGCAGGCCCCTCCCCGTTCCATATGCTTCCAGTCCCCCGGGTCAGTACCGGTCCAGTCCCCCGGGTCAGTACCGGTCCAATCAGTACCAGTCCAGTCCCCCAGGGTCAGTACCGGTCCAGTCAGTACCAGTCCAGTCCCCCGGGTCAGTACCGGTCCAGTCAGTACCGGTCCAGTCCCCCAGGGTCAGTAACGGTCCAGTCCCCCAGGGTCAGTACCGGTCCAATCAGTACCGGTCCAGTCCCCCCGGGTCAGTACCGGTCCAGTCAGTACCGGTCCAGTCCCCCAGGGTCAGTACCGGTCCAGTCCCCCAGGGTCAGTACCGGTCCAATCAGTACCGGTCCAGTCCCCCAGGGTCAGTACCGGTCCAATCAGTACCGGTCCAATCAGTACCGGTCCAATCAGTACCGGTCCAGTCCCCCAGGGTCAGTACCGGTCCAATCAGTACCGGTCCAGTCCCCCGGGTCAGTACCGGTCCAGTCAGTACCGGTCCAGTCCCCCAGGGTCAGTAACGGTCCAGTCCCCCAGGGTCAGTACCGGTCCAGTCCCCCAGGGTCAGTACCGGTCCAATCAGTACCGGTCCAGTCCCCCAGGGTCAGTACCGGTCCAATCAGTACCGGTCCAATCAGTACCGGTCCAATCAGTACCGGTCCAATCAGTACCGGTCCAGTCCCCCAGGGTCAGTACCGGTCCAATCAGTACCGGTCCAGTCCCCCCGGGTCAGTACCGGTCCAATCAGTACCGGTCCAGTCCCCCAGGGTCAGTACCGGCCAGTCCCCCCGGGTCAGTCCCCCGGGTCAGTACCGGTCCAGTCCCCCAGGGTCAGTACCGGTCCAATCAGTACCGGTCCAATCAGTACCGGTCCAGTCCCCCCGGGTCAGTACCGGTCCAGTCCCCCCGGGTCAGTACCGGTCCAGTCCCCCCGGGTCAGTACCGGTCCAGTCCCCCCGGGTCAGTACCGGTCCAGTCCCCCCGGGTCAGTACCGGTCCAGTCCCCCGGGTCAGTACCGGTCTCTAGTCCCCCGGGTCAGTAAAGGTCCAGTCCCTCCGGGTCAGTAACGGTCCAGCCCCCCGGCCGTACTGTCCAGTCCCCGGCTGCACTGGTCGGCCCCCGGCCGCAACGTCCAGTCCCCCGGCTGCATCGCCCAGCCCCCCGGTCAGTCCCCCCGGCTTTAGTACCGCCCTAGTCCCTCCGGTCAGCGTAAAGGTCCAGTCCTCCGAAGCCGTAACGGTCCCGTCACCGGATCAGTAACGGTCCAGTCCCCCGGTCAGTAACGTCCGGTCACCGTGACGGTAACGGTCCAGTCCCCCGGGTTGCACGGTCCAGTCTCCCGGGACTGAACCCCGGAAAGCCAAGGCATTATCTTGGAGCTAATGTCTTCGGCAGTTCCTGGAAATTGTCCCAATCAGGGGAGGGCTGGTAGCCGCCAGTGGGCAGAGCTATATGGCCCACCCATAATGCACTGGGCTAGATGACTCATGTAGTACAATGTGGATCACTTCTGAGGGGGGTTAAAGTTCATATAGTAGAGATATTTAAAACAGTCATGATCCTGAAGGATGATGAACCAATCAGAATGTGTGTGTGTGTGTGTGTGTGTGTGTGTGTGTGTGTGTGTGTGTGTGTGTGTGTGTGTGTGTGTGTGTGTGTGTGTGTGTGTGTGTGTGTGTGTGTGTGAGTGTGTGGTGTGTGTGGGGTGTGTGTGTGTCAGAGTTCATCAAACTGAGTCCGTTTGACACCTAGAGACAGTGGTCCATATGAACACTGTTGGAACCAATCATGCTGCTCTTACCCCCCAGACTGATCAACCTCTCAAGCTACAATCCAGCGTCCTCTAACATGTCACATTACCTAGACTGACTGCTTAACGCACCGACAGACGACATGATCACTGTTATATTTCATTCTCCGAAGACCGATCAGCCATCAATTAGCAACACACACACGATCAGTTTTAAGATTACCTCTCATACCGATCACATCAATTAATACATTGACATGATCAGTTTTCCCCTTGCATTACTCATTCCATATACTGACTGATCAATTAGTAAAATATTACTTGACATGATCAGTTTCTACATTACTCCCTCCCATACCATCACATATCAATTAGTAAACACATTGGACATGATCAGTTTGCACACTGACCATACCGGATCTTACATCACCATAACACAATACATGATCAGCTCTACATTACCTTCATACTGACTACATCACAGGCAATTACTACTGACATGATCAGTTTCTACATTACTCATTCCCATACTGATCACATCACTAGTAATACATTGACATGATCAGTTTTTACATTTACCTGATACCTAATCAATAATCAACTAGTAACACATCGGTCACGATCAGTTTCTACATTACCCCCCATACTGATCACATCAATTAGTAACACATTGACATGATCAGTTTCTACATGACCCCCCCATACTGATCACATATATATATGTATAATATGACATTTGTAATGTCTTTACTGTTTTGACATTTCTGTATGTGTAATGTTTACTGTTCATTTGTATTGTTTATTTCACTTTATATATTATCTACCTCACTTGCTTTGGCAATGTTAACACATGTTTCCCATGCCAATAAAGCCCCTTGAATTGAATTGAGAGAGTCAGAGAGAGAGAGGGGTAGAGAGAGAGAGAGAGACAGAGAGAGAGGGTAGAGGGAGTCAGAGAGAGAGAGGGGTAGAGAGAGTCAGAGAGAGAGAGGGGTAGAGAGAGAGAGACAGAGAGAGAGGGTAGAGGGAGTCAGAGAGAGAGAGGGGTAGAGGGAGTCAGAGAGAGAGGGGTAGAGAGAGAGAGAGAGAGAGAGAGAGAGAGAGAGAGAGAGAGAGAGAGAGAGA
>NW_025752402.1:0-12719 GCF_021184085.1 Oncorhynchus gorbuscha | reverse complement strand
CAAGACACAGTAGAGAATGCTCTCCCAACCAGACGCCGTAGAGAATACAGTCCCAACCAGACACCGTTGAGAATACTATCCCAACCAGACCTGATAGAGAATACTGTCACAAACAGACACCGTAGAGAATACTATCCCAACCAGACCTCATAGGGAATACTGTCCCAACCAGACACTGTAGAGAATACTATCCCAACCAGACCTGATAGAAATACTGTCCCAACAGACACCGTAGAGAATACTATCCCAACCAGACCTCATAGAGAATACTGTCCCAAACAGACACTGTAAGAGAATACAGTCCCAACCAGACACTATAGAGAATAAAGTCCCAACCAAACACCATAGAGAATACTGTCCAACCAAGCCACCGTAGAAATACAATCCCAACCAGACACCGTAGAGAAAACAGGCCCAACCAGAAGCCATAAAGAATATAGTCCCAACAGACGCCATAGAATACAGTCCCAGCCAGACGCCATAGGGAATACAGTCCCAGCCAGACTCCATAGAGTATACAGTCCCAGCCAGAAGCCATAGAGAATACTGTCCCAACCAGACACCGTAGAAATACAGTCTATGAGACTTCATAGAGAATACAGTCCCAACCAGACACTGTAGAGAATACTGTCCCAACCAGACACCATAAGAATACAGTCCCAATCAGACACTATAAGAATACAGTCACAACCAAACACCATAGAGAATACAGTCCCAACCAGACACCATAGAGAATACAGTCCCAACCAGACACCCTGGAGAATACAGTCCCAACCAGACACCATAGAAATACAGTCCCAACAGACACCACAGAGAATACAGGCCCACAAACACCATAGAGAATACAGTACCAACCAGACACCGTAGAGTATAAAGTCCCAACCAGACACCATAGATAATACAGTCCCAATCAGACACTGTAGAGAATACAGTCCCAACCAGACATCGTAGAGAATACTATCACAACCAGACCTCATAGAGAATACTGTCCCAAACAGACACCGTAGAGAATACAGTCCCACCAGACACAGTAGAGAATACAGTCCCAACCAGCCACCATAGACAATACCGTCCCAAACAAACACAGTAGAGAATACAGTCCCAAACAGACACAGTAGAGAATACAGTCCCAACGAGACACTATAGAGAATACAGTCGCAACCATACACCATGAAGAATAGAGTCCCAAACAGACACAGTAGAGATTACAGTCCCAGCAAGACGCCATAGAATACAGTCCCAGCCATACACCGTAGTTGAAGTACTGTCCCAACCATACACCATAGAAATACAGTCCCAACCAGAAACCTTCGAGAATACAGTCCCGAACAACATCGTAGAAAATACAGTCCGAACCAGACACCACAGACAATACAGTCCCAGCCAGATGCCATAGAGAATATAGTCCCACCAGACACCGTAGAGAATACAGTCCCAACCAGACACCATAGAGAATACTGTCCCAACAAGACACAGTAGAGAATGCTCTCCCAACCAGACGCCGTAGAGAATACAGTCCCAACCAGACACCGTTGAGAATACTATCCCAACCAGACCTGATGGAGAATACTGTCCCAAACAGACACCGTAGAGAATACTATCCCAACCAGACCTCATAGGGAATACTGTCCCAACCAGACACTGTAGAGAATACTATCCCAACCAGACCTGATAGAATACTGTCCCAACCAGACACCGTAGAGAATACAATAACCAGACACCGTAGAGAAAACAGGCCCAACCAGAAGCCATAAAGAATACAGTCCCAACCAGAGATAGAGAATACAGTCCCAGCCAGACGCCAAAATACAGTCCCAGCCAGACTCCATAGAGTATACAGTCCCAAAAGCCATAGAGAATACTGTCCCAACCAGACACTATACAGAGAGACTTCATAAGTCCCCAACCAGACACTGTAGAGAATACTGTCCCAACCAGACACCATAGAGAATACAGTCCCAATCAGACACTATAGAGAATACAGTCACAACCAAACCAGAAGAATACAGTCCCAACCAGACACCGTAGAGAATACAGTCCCAACCAGACACCCTGGAGAATACAGTCCCAACCAGACACCATAGAGAATACAGTCCCAACCAGACACCATAGGGAATACAGTCCCAGCCAGACTCCATAGAGTATACAGTCCCAGCCAGAAGCCATAGAGAATACTGTCCCAACCAGACACCGTAGGGAATACAGTCCCGACGAGACTTCATAGAGAATACAGTCCCAACCAGACACTGTAGAGAATACTGTCCCAACCAGACACCATAGAGAATACAGTCCCAATCAGACACTATAGAGAATACAGTCACAACCAAACACCATAGAGAATACAGTCCCAACCAGACACCGTAGAGAATACAGTCCCAACCAGACACCCTGGAGAATACAGTCCCAACCAGACACCATAGAGAATACAGTCCCAACCAGACACCACAGAGAATACAGGCCCACCAAACACCATAGAGAATACAGTACCAACCAGACACCGTAGAGTACACTGTCCCAACCAGACACCATAGATAATACAGTCCCAACCAGAAACCTTCGAGAATACAGTCCCGAACAACATCGTAGAAAATACAGTCCGAACCAGACACCACAGACAATACAGTCCCAGCCAGATGCCATAGAGAATATAGTCCCACCAGACACCGTAGAGAATCCAGTCCCAACCAGACACCATAGAGAATACTGTCCCAACAAGACACAGTAGAGAATGCTCTCCCAACCAGACATCGTAGAGAATACAGTCCCAACCAGACACCGTTGAGAATACTATCCCAACCAGACCTGATAGAGAATACTGTCCCAAACAGACACCGTAGAGAATACTATCCCAACCAGACCTCATAGGGAATACTGTCCCAACCAGACACTGTAGAGAATACTATCCCAACCAGACCTGATAGAGAATACTGTCCCAAACAGACACCGTAGAGAATACTATCCCAACCAGACCTCATAGAGAATACTGTCCCAAACAGACACCGTAGAGAATACAGTCCCAACCAGACACTATAGAGAATAAAGTCCCAACCAAACACCATAGAGAATATAGTCCCAACCAGACACCACAGAGAATACAGTCCCACCAGTCCCCAGAGAGAATACAGTCCCAGCAAGACGCCATAGAGAATACAGTCCCAACCATACACCGTAGTTGATACTGTCCCAACCATACACCATAGAGAATACAGTCCCAACCAGACACCATAGAGAATACTGTCCCAACAAGACACAGTAGAGAATGCTCTCCCAACCAGACGCCGTAGAGAATACAGTCCCAACCGGACACCGTTGAGAATACTTTCCCAACCAGACCTCATAGGGAATACTGTCCCAACCAGACACTGTAGAGAATACTATCCCAACCAGACCTGATAGAGAATACTGTCCCAAACAGACAGCGTAGAGAATACTATCCCAACCAGACCTCATAGAGAATACTGTCCAAAACAGACACCGTAGGGAATACAGTCCCAACCAGACACTATAGAGAATAAAGTCCCAACCATACACCATAGAGAATACAGTCCCAACCAGAAACCTTCGAGAATACAGTCCCGAACAACATCATAGAAAATACAGTCCGAACCAGACACCACAGACAATACGGTCCCAGCCAGATGCCATAGAGAATATAGTCCCACCAGACACCGTAGAGAATAAAGTCCCAACCAGACACCATAGAGAATACTGTCCCAACAAGACACAGTAGAGAATGCTCTCCCAACCAGACGCCGTAGAGAATACAGTCCCAACCAGACACCGTTGAGAATACTATCCCAACCAGACCTCATAGGAATACTGTCCCAACCAGACACTGTAGAGAATACTATCCCAACCAGACCTGATAGAGAATACTGTCCCAAACAGACACCGTAGAGAATACTATCCCAACCAGACCTCATAGAGAATACTGTCCCAAACAGACACTGTAGAGAATACAGTCCCAACCAGACACTATAGAGAATAAAGTCCCAACCAAACACCATAGAGAATACTGTCCCAACCAGACACCGTAGAGAATACAATCCCAACCAGACACCGTAGAAAACAGGCCCAACCAGAAGCCATAAAGAATATACTCCCAACCAGACGCCATAGAGAATACAGTCCCAGCCAGACGCCATAGGAATACAGTCCCAGCCAGACTCCATAGAGTATACAGTCCCAGCCAGAAGCCATAGAGAATACTGTCCCAACCAGACACCGTAGAATACAGTCCCAACGAGACTTCATAGAGAATACAGTCCCAACCAGACACTGTAGAGAATACTGTCCCAACCAGACACCATAGAGAATACAGTCCCAATCAGACACTATAGAGAATACAGTCACAACCAAACACCATAGAGAATACAGTCCCAACCAGACACCATAGAGAATACAGTCCCAACCAGACACCCTGGAGAATACAGTCCCAACCAGACACCATAGAGAATACAGTCCCAACCAGACACCACAGAGAATACAGGCCCACCAAACACCATAGAGAATACAGTACCAACCAGACACCGTAGAGTATAAAGTCCCAACCAGACACCATAGATAATACAGTCCCAATCAGACACTGTAGAGAATACAGTCCCAACCAGACATCGTAGAGAATACTATCCCAACCAGACCTCATAGAGAATACTGTCCCAAACAGACACCGTAGAGAATACAGTCCCACCAGACACAGTAGAGAATACAGTCCCAACCAGCCACCATAGACAATACCGTCCCAAACAAACACAGTAGAGAATACAGTCCCAACCAGCCACCATAGACAATACCGTCCCAAACAAACACAGTAGAGAATACAGTCCCAAACAGACACAGTAGAGAATACAGTCCCAACCAGACGCCATAGAGAATACAGTCCCAACGAGACACTATAGAGAATACAGTCGCAACCATACACCATGTGGGGTTCTGTAGCTCAGTTGGTAGAGCATGGCGCTTGTAACGCCAGGGTAGTGGGTTCGATCCCCGGGACCACCCATACGTAGAATGTATGCACACATGACTGTAAGTCGCTTTGGATAAAAGCGTCTGCTAAATGGCATATATAAGAATAGAGTCCCAAACAGACACAGTAGAGAATACAGTCCCAGCAAGACGCCATAGAGAATACAGTCCCAACCATACACCGTAGTTGATACTGTCCCAACCATACACCATAGAGAATACAGTCCCAACCAGAAACCTTCGAGAATACAGTCCCGAACAACATCGTAGAAAATACAGTCCGAACCAGACACCACAGACAATACAGTCCCAGCCAGATGCCAGTAGAGAATATAGTCCCACCAGACACCGTAGAGAATACAGTCCCAACCAGACACCATAGAGAATACTGTCCCAACAAGACACAGTAGAGAATGCAACCAGACCTCATAGAGAATACAGTCCCAACCAGACACGGTTGAGAATACTATCCCAACCAGACCTGATAGAGAATACTGTCCCAAACAGACACCGTAGAGAATACTATCCCAACCAGACCTCATAGGGAATACTGTCCCAACCAGACACTGTAGAGAATACTATCCCAACCAGACCTGATAGAGAATACAGTCCCAACCAGACACTATATAGAATACAATCCCAACCAGACACTAGTAGAGAATACAGTCCCAACCAGAAGCCAGCCAGAAGCCAGAAATACTGTCCCAACCAGACACCATAGAGAATACAGTCCCAGACTTCATAGAGAATACAGTCCCAACCAGACACTGTAGAGAATACAGTCCCAGCCAGACACCATAGAGAATACAGTCCCAACCAGAAGCCCAACCAGAGAGAATACAGTCCCAGCCAGACACCATAGAGAATACAGTCCCAACCAGACTTCAGAGAATACAGTCCCAACCAGACACTGTAGAGAATACTGTCCCAACCAGACACCCGCAGAGAATACAGTCCCAATCAGACACTATAGAGAATACAGTCCCAACCAGACCAAACACTGTCCCAACCAGAGAATACAGTCCCAACCAGACACCAGTCCCAACCAGACACCGAGAATACTGTCTCAGTCACTGTCCAGACACCCTGGAGAATACAGTCCCAACCAGACACCAGTCCCAACCAGACACTATATAGAATACAGTCCCAACCAGACACTATATAGAATACAGTCCCAACCAGACACCATAGAGAATAATGTCCCAACCAGACACCGTAGAGAATACAGTCCCACCAGACACAGTAGAGAATACAGTCCCAACCAGACACCATAGAGAATACAGTCCCAACCAGACACAGTAGAGAATACAGTCCCAACCAGACACAGCAGATAATACAGTCCCAAGCAAACACAGTAGATAATACAGTCCCAACCAGACACCATAGAGAATACAGTCCCAACCAAACACCGTAGAGAATACAGTCCCAAACCACATCGTAGATAATACAGTCCCAACCAGACACCATAGAGAATACTGTCCCAACCAGACACCGTAGAGAATACTATCCCAAGCAGACCTCATATAGAATATGTCCCAAAACAGACACCGTAGAGAATACTATCCCAACCAGACCTCATAGAGATTACTGTCCCAAACAGACACCGTAGAGAATACAGGCCCAACCAGACACAGCAGAGAATACAGTCCCAACCAGACACCGTAGAGAATACAGTCCCAACCAGACACCATAGAGAATACAGTCCCAACCAGACACCATAGAGGATACAGTCCCAACCAGATGCCATAGAGAATACAGTCCCAACCAGACACCATAGAGAATACAGTCCCAACCAGACAAAGTAGAGAATACAGTCCCAACCAGACACAGCAGATAATACAGTCCCAAGCAAACACAGTAGAGAATACAGTCCCAACCAGACACTATATAGAATACATTCCCAACCAGACACCATAGAGAATACAGTCCCAACCAAACACGTAGAGAATACAGTCCCAAACCACATCGTAGATAATACAGTCCCAACCAGACACCATAGAGAATACTGTCCCAACCAGACACCGTAGAGAATACTATCCCAAGCAGACCTCATAGAGAATATGTCCCAAAACAGACACCGTAGAGAATACTATCCCAACCAGACCTCATAGAGATTACAGTCCCAACCAGACACCGTAGAGAATACAGTCCCAACCAGACACCATAGAGGATACAGTCCCAACCAGACACCGTAGAGAATACTGTCCCAACCAGACACCGTAGAGAATACAGTCCCAACCAAACACCATAGAGAATACAGTCCCAACCAGACACCTTAGAGAATACAGTCCCAACCAGACACCATAGAGAATACAGACCCAACCAGACACCATAGAGAATACAGTCCCAACCAGACACCATAGAGAATACAGTCCCAACCAGACACCGTAGAGAATACAGTCCCAACCAGACACCGTAGAGAATACTGTCCCAACCAGACACCGTAGAGGATACAGTCCCAACCAGACACCATAGAGAATACTGTCCCAACCAGACACCGTAGAGAATACAGTCCCACCAGACACAGTAGAGAATACAGTCCCAACCAGACACCGTAGAGAACACTGTCCCAACCAGACACCGTAGAGAATACAGTCCCAACCAGACACTATATAGAATACAGTCCCAACCAGACACCGTAGAGAATACTTTCTCAACCAGACACCGTAGAGAACACTGTCCCAACCAGACACCGTAGGGAATACAGTCCCAACCAGACACTATATAGAATACAGTCCCAACCAGACACTATATAGAATACAGTCCCAACCAGACACGATATAGAATACAGTCCCAACCAGACACCATAGAGAATAATGTCCCAACCAGACACCGTAGAGAATACAGTCCCAACCAGACACCGTAGAGAATACAGTCCCAACCAGACACCATAGAGGATACAGTCCCAACCAGATGCCATAGAGAATACAGTCCCAGCCAGATACCATAGAGAATACAGTCCCAGCCAGAAGCCATAGAGAATACAGTCCCAACCAGACAACATAGAGAATACTGTTCCAACCATACACATTAGAGAATACAGTCCCAACCAGACACCGTAGAGAATACTTTCCCAACAAGACACAGTAGAGAATGCTCTCCCAAACAGACACCGTAGAGAATACAATCCCAACCAGACGCTATGGGGAAAACAGGCCCAACCAGACGCCATGGAGAATACAGTCCCAACCAGACGCCATAGAGCATACAGTCCCAGCCAGACACCATAGAGAATACAGTCCCAACCAGACACCGTAGAGAATACAGTCCCAACGAGACGTCATAGAGAATACAGTCCCAACCAGACACCAAAGAGAATACTGTCTCAACCAGACACCGTAGGAAATACAGTCCCAACCAGACACCGTAGAGAATACTATCACAACCAGACCTGATAGAGAATACTGTCCCAAACATACACCGTAGAGAATACTATCCCAACCAGAACTCATAGAGGATACTGTCCCAACCAGACGCATTAGATAATACAGTCCCAGCCAGACGCCATGGAGAATACAGTCCCAGCCAAACGCCATAGAGAATACAGTCCCAGCCAGAAGCCATAGAGAATACTGTCCCAACCAGACACCCTAGAGAATACAGTCCCAACCAGACGCCATGGAGAATACAGTCCCAATCAGACACTATAGAGAATACAGTCCCAACCAAACACCATAGAGAATACAGTCAGAACCAGACACCGTAGAGAATACAGTCCCAACCAGACACCCTGGAGAATACAGTCCCAACCACACACCATAGAGAATACAGTCCCAACCAGACACCACAGAGAATACAGTCCCAACCAGACACCAAAGAGAATACTGTCTCAACCAGACACCGTAGAGAATACAGTCCCAACCAGACACCCTGGAGAATACAGTCCCAACCACACACCATAGAGAATACAGTCCCAACCAGACACCACAGAGAATACAGTCCCAACCAGACACCAAAGAGAATACTGTCTCAACCAGACACCGTAGAGAATACAGTCCCAACCAGACACCGTAGAGAATACTATCACAACCAGACCTGATAGAGAATACTGTCCCAAACATACACCGTAGAGAATACTATCCCAACCAGAACTCATAGAGGATACTGTCCCAACCAGACGCATTAGATAATACAGTCCCAGCCAGACGCCATGGAGAATACAGTCCCAGCCAAACGCCATAGAGAATACAGTCCCAGCCAGAAGCCATAGAGAATACTGTCCCAACCAGACACCGTAGAGAATACAGTCCCAACCAGACGCCATGGAGAATACAGTCCCAATCAGGCACTATAGAGAATACAGTCCCAGACACAGTCCCAACCAGACACCGTAGAGAATACAGTCCCAACCAGACACCCTGGAGAATACAGTCCCAACCACACACCATAGAGAATACAGTCCCAACCAGACACCAGAGAATACAGTCCCAACCAGACGCCAGAGAATACAGTCCCAGCCAGATGCCATAGAGAATACAGTACTAAACAGAGACCGTAGAGTATACTCTTCCCCAACCATACACCATAGAGAATACAGTCCCAACCAGACACCGTAGAGAATACTGTCCCAACCAGACTTCATAGAGAATACATTCCAAACCAGACACAGTGGAGAATACAGTCCCAAGCAGAGACAGTAGGGAATACAGTCCCAACCAGACACGATATAGAATACAGTCCCAACCAGACACCATAGAGAATACAGTCCCAACCAGACACCTTCGAGAATACAGTCCCGAACAACATCGTAGAAAATACAGTCCGAACCAGACACCACAGACAATACAGTCCCAGCCAGATGCCATAGAGAATATAGTCCCACCAGACACCGTAGAGAATACAGTCCCAACCAGACACCATAGAGAATACTGTCCCAACAAGACACAGTAGAGAATGCTCTCCCAACCAGACGCCGTAGAGAATACAGTCCCAAACAGACACCATTGAGAATACTATCCCAACCAGACCTGATAGAGAATACTGTCCCAAACAGACACCGTAGAGAATACTATCCCAACCAGACCTCATAAGGAATACTGTCCCAACCAGACACTGTAGAAAATACTATCCCAACCAGACCTGATAGAGAATACTGTCCCAACCAGACACCGTAGAGAATACAATCCCAACCAGACACCGTAGAGAAAACAGGCCCAACCAGAAGCCATAAAGAATACAGTCCCAACCAGACGCCATAGAGAATACAGTCCCAGCCAGACGCCATAGGGAATACAGTCCCAGCCAGACTCCATAGAGTATACAGTCCCAACCAGACACTGTAGAGAATACTGTCCCAACCAGACACCATAGAGAATACAGTCCCAACCAGACACCACAGAGAATACAGGCCCACCAAAGACCATAGAGAATACATTCCCAACCAGACACTGTAGAGTATACTGTCCCAACCAGACACCATAGAGAATACAGTCCCAATCAGAACCCTTAGAGAATACAGTCCCGAACAACATCAGAAAATACAGTCCGAACCAGACACCACAGACATACAGTCCCAGCCAGATGCCATAGAGAATATAGTCCCAACCAGACACCGTAGAGAATCCAGTCCCAACCAGACACCATAGAGAATACTGTCCCAACATGACACACAGTAGAGAATGCTCTCCCAACCAGACACCGTAGAGAATACAGTCCCAACCAGACACCATCAAGAGATACTATCCCAACCAGACCTGATAGAGAATACAGTCCCAAACAGACATCGTAGAGAA
Organism: Oncorhynchus gorbuscha; assembly: GCF_021184085.1. Lineage (NCBI taxonomy): Eukaryota > Metazoa > Chordata > Actinopteri > Salmoniformes > Salmonidae > Oncorhynchus > Oncorhynchus gorbuscha. Next base: position 2,019 of record NW_025752402.1, on the reverse strand, counting down.
TACTATCCCAACCAGACCTCATAGAGAATACTGTCCCAAACAGACACTGTAGAGAATACAGTCCCAACCAGACACAGTAGAGAATACAGTCCTAACCAGCCACTGGCAGACAATACTGTCCCAAACAAACACAGGTAGAGAATAAGGTCCCAAACAGACACAGTAGAGAATACAGTCCTGCACCAGACGCCTATAGAGAATACAACAGTCCCAACTAGACACCATATAGAGAGAATAAGGTCGCAACCATACACCAGCGTGAAGAGAATAGAGTCCCAAACAGACACAGTAGAGAATACAGTCCCAGCAAGACGCCACAGAGAATACACAGTCCCAACCATACACCGTAGTTGATACTCGTCCCAACCATACACCAGCAGAGAATACAGTCCCAACTAGAAACCCCGAGAATAGCACAGTCCCAAACAACATCGTAGAAAATACAGTCCGAACCAGACACCACAGACAATACAGTCCCAGCCAGATGCCAGAGAACATTATAGTCCCACCAGACCCAGAGAATAAGGTCCCAAACTAGACACCATAGAGAATACTGTCCTAACAAGACACACAGTAGAGAATGCCTCCCAACCAGACGCCGAGAGAATACAGTCCCAACCAGACACCGCTGAGAATACCATCCCAACCAGACCTGATAGAGAATACTGTCAGCAAACAGACACCGTGGAGAATACCATATCCCAACCAGACCTCAGGAATACTGTCCCAAATAGACACTGTAGAGAATACTATCCCCAACCAGACCTGATAGAGAATAACCGTCCTAACCAGACACCGTAGAGAATACTATCCTAACCAGACCTCATAGAGAATACTGTCCTAAACAGACACTGTAGAGAATACAGTCCCAACCAGACACTATTATAGAGAATAAAGTCCCAACCAAACACCATAGAGAATACCGTCCTAACCAGACACCGTAGAGAATAATCCCAACCAGACACCGTAGAGAAAACAGGCCCAAACCAGAAGCTATAAAGAATATAGTCCCAACCAGACGCCATAGGGAATACAGTCCCAGCCAGACTCCATAGAGTATACAGTCCCAGCCAGAAGCCATAGAGAATACTGTCCCAACCAGACACCGTAGGGAATACAGTCCCAACGAGACTTCATAGAGAATACAGTCCCAACCAGACACTGTAGAGAATACTGTCCCAACCAGACACCATAGAGAATACAGTCCCAATCAGACACTATAGAGAATACAGTCACAACCAGACACCATAGAGAATACAGTCCCAACCAGACACCCTGGAGAATACAGTCCCAACCAGACACCATAGAGAATACAGTCCCAACCAGACACCACAGAGAATACAGGCCCACCAAACACCATAGAGAATACAGTACCAACCAGACACCGTAGAGTATAAAGTCCCAACCAGACACCATAGATAATACAGTCCCAATCAGACACTGTAGAGAATACAGTCCCAACCAGACATCGTAGAGAATACTATCCCAACCAGACCTCATAGAGAATACTGTCCCAAACAGACACCGTAGAGAATACAGTCCCACCAGACACAGTAGAGAATACAGTCCCAACCAGCCACCATAGACAATACCGTCCCAAACAAACACAGTAGAGAATACAGTCCCAAACAGACACAGTAGAGAATACAGTCCCAACCAGACGCCATAGAGAATACAGTCCCAACGAGACACTATAGAGAATACAGTCGCAACCATACACCATGAAGAATAGAGTCCCAAACAGACACAGTAGAGAATACAGTCCCAGCAAGACGCCATAGAGAATACAGTCCCAACCATACACCGTAGTTGATACTGTCCCAACCATACACCATAGAGAATACAGTCCCAACCAGAAACCTTCGAGAATACAGTCCCGAACAACATCGTAGAAAATACAGTCCGAACCAGACACCACAGACAATACAGTCCCAGCCAGATGCCATAGAGAATATAGTCCCACCAGACACCGTAGAGAATACAGTCCCAACCAGACACCATAGAGAATACTGTCCCAAC
>NW_025752401.1:0-12721 GCF_021184085.1 Oncorhynchus gorbuscha | reverse complement strand
ATCTGATATGTGCCTAGACGGTGGTAGGAGCTAGGGGTTAATGAGGATGAGATCTGATATGTGCCTAGACGGTGGTAGGAGCTAGGGGTTAATGAGGAATGTGGTGTTAGATGTGCCTAGACAGTGGTAGGAGCTAGGGGTTAATGAGGAATGAGATCTTAGATGTGCCTAGACAGTGGTAGGAGCTAGGGGTTAATGAGGAATGTGGTGTTAGATGTGCCTAGACAGTGGTAGGAGCTAGGGGATAATGAGGAATGTGGTGTTAGATGTGCCTAGACAGTGGTAGGAGCTAGGGGTTAATGATGAATGTGGTGTTAGATGTGCCTAGACAGGTGGTAGGAGCTAGGGATAATGGGAATGTGGTGTTAGATGTGCCTAGAATGGAGCTGGGGATAATGAAATGTGGTGTTAGATGTGCCTAGACAGTGGTAGGAGCTAGGGGATAATGAGGAATGTGGTGTTAGATGTGCCTAGACAGTGGTAGGAGCTAGGGGTTAATGATGAATGTGGTGTTAGATGTGCCTAGACAGGTGGTAGGAGCTAGGGGTTAATGAGGAATGTGGTGTTAGATGTGCCTAGACAGTGGTAGGAGCTAGGGGTTAATGATGAATGTGGTGTTAGATGTGCCTAGACAGGTGGTAGGAGCTAGGGGATAATGTGGAATGTGGTGTTAGATGTGCCTAGACAGTGGTAGGAGCTAGGGGATAATGTGGAATGTGGTGTTAGATGTGCCTAGACAGTGGTAGGAGCTAGGGGATAATGATGAATGTGGTGTTAGATGTGCCTAGACAGTGGTAGGAGCTAGGGGTTAATGAGGAATGTGGTGTTAGATGTGCCTAGACAGTGGTAGGAGCTAGGGGTTAATGAGGAATGTGGTGTTAGATGTGCCTAGACAGTGGTAGGAGCTAGGGGTTAATGAGGAATGTGGTGTTAGATGTGCCTAGACAGTGGTAGGAGCTAGGGGATAATGATGAATGTGGTGTTAGATGTGCCTAGACAGGTGGTAGGAGCTAGGGGTTAATGAGGAATGTGGTGTTAGATGTGCCTAGACAGGTGGTAGGAGCTAGGGGTTAATGAGGAATGTGGTGTTAGATGTGCCTAGACAGTGGTAGGAGCTAGGGGTTAATGATGAATGTGGTGTTAGATGTGCCTAGACAGTGGTAGGAGCTAGGGGTTAATGAGGAATGTGGTGTTAGATGTGCCTAGACAGTGGTAGGAGCTAGGGGTTAATGAGGAATGTGGTGTTAGATGTGCCTAGACAGTGGTAGGAGCTAGGGGTTAATGATGAATGTGGTGTTAGATGTGCCTAGACAGGTGGTAGGAGCTAGGGGTTAATGAGGAATGTGGTGTTAGATGTGCCTAGACAGTGGTAGGAGCTAGGGGTTAATGATGAATGTGGTGTTAGATGTGCCTAGACAGTGGTAGGAGCTAGGGGGTTAATGATGAATGTGGTGTTAGATGTGCCTAGACAGGTGGTAGAGCTAGGGATAATGAGGAATGTGGTGTTAGATGTGCCTAGACAGTGGTAGGAGCTAGGGGTTAATGAGGAATGTGGTGTTAGATGTGCCTAGACAGGTGGTAGGAGCTAGGGGTTAATGAGGAATGTGGTGTTAGATGTGCCTAGACAGGTGGTAGGAGCTAGGGGTTAATGAGGAATGTGGTGTTAGATGTGCCTAGACAGGTGGTAGGAGCTAGGGTTAATGAGGTGTTAGATGAATGTGGTGTTAGATGTGCCTAGACAGTGGTAGGAGCTAGGGGTTAATGAGGAATGTGGTGTTAGATGTGCCTAGACAGGTGGTAGGAGCTAGGGGATAATGAGGAATGTGGTGTTAGATGTGCCTAGACAGTGGTAGGAGCTAGGGGATAATGAGGAATGTGGTGTTAGATGTGCCTAGACAGGTGGTAGGAGCTAGGGGTTAATGAGGAATGTGGTGTTAGATGTGCCTAGACAGGTGGTAGGAGCTAGTGAGGAATGTGGTGTTAGATGTGCCTAGACAGGTGGTAGGAGCTAGGGGATAATGAGGAATGTGGTGTTAGATGTGCCTAGACAGTGGTAGGAGCTAGGGGATAATGAGGAATGTGGTGTTAGATGTGCCTAGACAGTGGTAGGAGCTAGGGGATAATGAGGAATGTGGTGTTAGATGTGCCTAGACAGTGGTAGGAGCTAGGGGATAATGAGGAATGTGGTGTTAGATGTGCCTAGACAGGTGGTAGGAGCTAGGGGTTAATGAGGAATGTGGTGTTAGATGTGCCTAGACAGGTGGTAGGAGCTAGGGGATAATGAGGAATGTGGTGTTAGATGTGCCTAGACAGGTGGTAGGAGCTAGGGGATAATGAGGAATGTGGTGTTAGATGTGCCTAGACAGTGGTAGGAGCTAGGGGTTAATGAGGAATGTGGTGTTAGATGTGCCTAGACAGTGGTAGGAGCTAGGGGATAATGAGGAATGTGGTGTTAGATGTGCCTAGACAGTGGTAGGAGCTAGGGGATCATGAGGAATGTGGTGTTAGATGTGCCTAGACAGTGGTAGAAGCTAGGGGATAATGAGGAATGTGGTGTTAGATGTGCCTAGACAGTGGTAGGAGCTAGGGGATAATGAGGAATGTGGTGTTAGATGTGCCTAGACAGGTGGTAGGAGCTAGGGGTTAATGAGGAATGTGGTGTTAGATGCTGCAGATGCATTGGGCTTGTGGATGAATATATACTATAGCCCTACCTGGGAATATTTACTAAACTAGTAAGGGTGCTAGAAACTAAAGCTAAACCAACGACTGCTATCTTCCATTCTTACTATAACACCTCATCGGGAGCTGCTTCTCCCAGAATGCAACTGTAGAAAAGATAATGAGCCCTTGATTTTGTAGTGCTCTAAACTTTCTGTATATGATGGGAATGTATTAGAACCTGGAAGTTGCTTTCTAGAAATGTTTTGAATATGGCAAATGGATGAAAAATGCTCAATGGAAGAAAGGAAGCTTCCATCATAAGTAACTGATTATTAACTGATTATTATATTTAAATCCTGCTCCAAAATATCCTGATTGTTATATTTAAATCTTGCTCCAAGATAACCTGATTATTATATTTAAATTCTGCCCCAAAATAACCTGATTATTATATTTAAATTCTGCCCCAAAATAACCTGATTATTATATTTAAATTCTGCCCCAAAATAACCTGATTATTATATTTAAATTCTGCCCCAAAATAACCTGATTATTATATTTAAATTCTGCCCCAAAATAACCTGATTATTATATTTCAAAATTCTGCTCCAAAATAACCTGATTATTATATCTGAATCCTGCTCCAAAATAACCTGATTATTATATCTGAATCCTGCTCTAAAATAACCTGATTATTATATGTTGATCCTGCTCCAAAATAACCTTTATGTGGATTAATGTCTTTTTGATTATTAAATGTTAATCATCCATGCCCACCTCTGCTAAAATAACTGATTATTATATCTTCCTCAATGGTCCTAATTTTATGTGGATTAATGTCTTTTTTCACCATTACAGAGATGATGTTGAGGAAGGTGGTCCCCCATTCCTTGAACCTCGTTATACCTGTGTTTCATTACCGTAACGGCAAGGATGAAGGAGGACGTTTTCTCATATAAAGGATCTTTCTTTGCCCCTTTTGAGATCTTGTCTGAAAAGCTTATTTTATTAACCTATAAAGGAATGATTACAGGAACGATGCAGAAAGTTGATGACTGTTAACAACTTGTTTATCTCTCACATTGGGGTGTTATTTAATATAATACTGTATATCAATTATTTATTGTTATAGTTCATGTTCATATTTACCTGTTTTCTTGAAGTGTACTTCTGGCCACATTTACTGTAATGTATGGTGTATTACACTGGTCATAAACACCTCAATTTGGGTGAGTGAATGTTCTGCAGAGCTGTGCCTAGTCAACTGAATGTGTACTGAATGTGCTAGCAGGCACCAGGGTTGTAAACTTCTGGGAACTTCTGGGAATTTCCGGTTTTCTTCTTCAGAAATCCCATTGGAAGATTTCTGGAAGTTTCCGGAACTTTGCAACCCCAGCAGGCACCGACAGCTTGTCCTGAGCTTATGTACAGTATATATCACTAATCATGATATCTATTCTGCTCTTGCTTTTGGATGTTTGCTGCATGCAGAGGCCTATGAAGAGGAAGGTATGTGTATTCAGGTTCTTAAAGTTGTATGTGTACTTCTGATTGGACAGACTGCACTGTGTCAGTCTCCTGTCCCAGTTCAGCAGGTTTACTCTATCGCAAGACTGGAGACCCTGTCCATGAGTCCACGTGCTCCAGTAGCAAAACACTGCCCAAATTTAGTCTCCTGCTAAATATCTTTCCCCCTATACTCGCAACAAATGAATGAAAGTTAAAGGCCTGAGTAATCTCGGGATCCAAGAACCAAATCTCACGTGAATAGTCTGTCACGCGAAACTACGGCCTGAGTGGCCTGTATGAGAAATGCCAGCAAACAGACCTGTTGTGACGGCGTGAGAAAGGGTTGATGGAATATGAAATGCTGCAGTGACTCCTATGTTCATGTCTGCTCTGTCTGCTTCTCTTCCTGCATGACATTCTGCCAAACCAGTCGAGGAAGGAGAACAAGATGGTACTTTGTATTTCTCTGTCTGCTAGAGTGTTGCTGTTGCTTTGCTTGTGGTTTCTACCTGTTTGAGTGTGAAAGTCAAGCCAAAATCTAATCACAAATGTCAACGATGTTTCGGTACTTATTGACAATTCATTGTAATTTCTGATTTTAATAAATATTTCTATCACCAACTTGACTTTTGGAATAGAATTAGCATGTATTATCCAAGTACAGAATTCAGTCTTGGATTGTAGAAAGAGTCTAATTCTGACAATGAAGTAGTTCTAATGAAGTAGAATAAAAGAGAATGGATTGTAGAAAGAGTCTAATTCTGACAATGAAGGAGTTCTAATGAAGTAGAATAAAGGAGAATGGATTGTAGAAAGAGTTTAATTCTGACAATGAAGGAGTTCTAATGAAGTAGAATAAAAGAGAATGGATTGTAGAAAGAGTTTAATTCTGACAATGAAGGAGTTCTAATGAAGTAGAATAAAAGAGAATGGATTGTAGAAAGAGTTTAATTCTGACAATGAAGGAGTTCTAATGAAGTAGAATAAAGGAGAATGGAAGTCATGAGTAGCATAGAGATCCTACATAGTGAACAGTAAAGTATTACTCTTGTCCTACTCATCCTTTACAAGCACCTACACTGTACACATCTGTTATTATACATCTTAAACAGCTGTTTTTCACTAACACATACCAAATTAACATCGTGAAATTGAAAGTAAAACCTACAAATGGTTTACTTTTCCAATTATAATATTTAATAAGTCATTATTTTTTATAAGTTAATAAAAGTAGCCTGAAACTGCGGCCCAGAGATGTAACACGGAGTGTGTCCCACACGCATATGTCCCCTTGATTAACTGAACCTCCATGTTGGGTCTGTTGCTTGAGATCTTTGTCACTGGTTTGTGACATCTCTAACACTGTAATATATTCTTCCCTCACGTTCACGATGTTCTTACCGAACAGAGGAGAAGCCCAAGTTCAAGTGAGTAGAACTTCTATTCAACACTCATGTCAGACCAACCAGTTCAAGCTGTGTGTGTGTGTGTGTGTGTGTGTGTGTGTGTGTGTGTGTGTGTGTGTGTGTGTGTGTGTGTGTGTGTGTGTGTGTGTGTGTGTGTGTGTGTGTGTGTGTGTGTGTGTGTGTGTGTGTGTGTGTGTGTGTGTGTGTGTGTGTGTGTGTGTGTGTGTGTTCATCAGGGTTGGTATCAAGTCAATCGGGAAGTAAACTGAAATTACAACTGTCCTAATTGGAAGAAAAAAAACAAGTGAAGGAGGAATTGAACTAATTGGAAGAATTCGCTAGAATTTCAGTTTACTTGGTGAATTGACTGAATTGAAACTGAATTTTAACCGGATGTCCAGAACCCTGGCGTCCACATGTTAGTAACCCTGTCGCTTGTATGCTAAATGTTTTATAAGGACAGAACCCTGGCTTCCACATGTTACTAACCCTGTAGCTTGTATGCTAAATGTTTTATAAGGACAGAACCCTGGCGTCCACATGTTTGTAACCCTGTAGCTTGTATGCTAAATGTTTTATAAGGACAGAACCCTGGCTTCCACATGTTACTAACCCTGTAGCTTGTATGCTAAATGTTTTATAAGGACAGAACCCTGGCGTCCACATGTTTGTAACCCTGTAGCTTGTATGCTAAATGTTTTATAAGGACAGAACCCTGGCTTCCACATGTTACTAACCCTGTAGCTTGTATGCTAAATGTTTTATAAGGACAGAACCCTGGCGTCCACATGTTTGTAACCCTGTAGCTTGTATGCTAAATGTTTTATAAGGACAGAACCCTGGCTTCCACATGTTTGTAACCCTGTAGCTTGGATGCTAAATGTTTTATAAGGACAGAACCCTGGCGTCCACATGTTTGTAACCCTGTAGCTTGTATGCTAAATGCTTTATAAGGACAGAACCAACAGTGGCAGCTCCGGAACCAGGTGAATTTTGCTGCGTTGTCCTAAAAGCATTAGATATAACTTACGTGGCATCTTTTGACATTCCATAGAGTCCCTAAGGTCCCTGATGGCGAGAAGGTGGACTTTGACGTAAGTACACAGTAAATCGTTTCTCTTTAATCCTGTTTCTTGAATTTAAACATCCTTGGCCAAAAGAAAGCAACTGTTTAGGTCTGGTACAGTGATACATCACTTGAGGTCATCTCTCTCTAACTTTTGTTGTTTTAACAGGACCTCCATAAGAAGCGTCAGAACAAAGACCTGATTGAGCTGCAGGGGCTGATCGACGTCCATTTTGAGAACAGGAAGAAGGAGGAGGAGGAGCTTATCGCCCTCAAGTCCAGAATTGTGAGCTGTTTGGGAGTCAAATCCATTTCAATTGCGGGCCATTCAGGAAGTACTCTGCAATTACAACTACAATTCTTCTTCTACTCTTTTCAATTAGGAACATTTGGAATTGGAGTTGTAATTTGGTTAACGTTCTGAATTGACTGGAAATTGAAATGGAATTGACTTTAACCCTGGTAGAACCAGGTATAAATTCAGGAGTAGAAACTATGCTTGACTTGTGGAATGGAGCCCAAACTGATACATAGGTCGATGTTGACCTTTTGTGAGTTTTGGGCTTCTGTCTTGAAGAACTTCTAGAACTTAATTCCAATCCTTTAGCCCAAGTAACAAGGCTACAGTAAACCATGTGTTCTGGTGTCAGACTGGTAAACAACCTATCTCTTAGCCCAAGTAACAAGGCTACAGTAAACCATGTGTTCTGGTGGCCTAACAGCCTATCTCTTAGCCCAAGTAACAAGGCTACAGTAAACCATGTGTTCTGGTATCAGACTGGTAAACCACCTATCTCTTAGCCCAAGTAACAAGGCTACAGTAAACCATGTGTTCTGGTGTCAGACCGGTAAACCACCTATCTCTTAGCCCAAGTAACAAGGCTACAGTAAACCATGTGTTCTGGTGGCCTAACAACCTATCTCTTAGCCCAAGTAACAAGGCTACAGTAAACCATGTGTTCTGGTGGCCTAACAACCTATCTCTTAGCCCAAGTAACAAGGCTACAGTAAACCATGTGTTCTGGTATCAGACTGGTAAACAACTGTGTCTGTGGTTCTATTCCTCTCAGGAGAAACGCAGGTCAGAGAGGGCTGAGATCCAGAGGGTACGCACTGAGAAGGACAAGGAACGCCAGGCCAGACGTGAGGTCTGTATAGCCTAAACTCTGCAGGCAAACACATGAATTCAACATGTACTTTAAGTTTGTGTTGTTGTTTACCAACATGTGGTTGCTTAACGTGGGTGTTGTTGTTGCTTAACGTGGGTGTTGTTGTTGCTTAACGTGGGTGTTGTGTTGCTTAACGTGGGTGTTGTGTTGCTTAACGTGGGTGTTGTGTTGCTTAACGTGGGTGTTGTTGTTACTTAATGTGGGTGTTGTTGTTGCTTAACGTGGGTGTTGTGGTTTCTTAACGTGGGTGTTGTCGTTGCTTAACGTGGGTGTTGTGTTGCTTAATGTGAGTGTTGTGGTTGCTTAACGTGGGTGTTGTTGTTGCTTAACGTGGGTGTTGTGGTTGCTTAACGTGGGTGTTGTGTTGCTTAACGTGGGTGTTGTGGTTGCTTAACGTGGGTGTTGTTGTTACTTAACGTGGGTGTTGTTGTTGCTTAACGTGGGTGTTGTTGTTGCTTAACGTGGGTGTTGTTGTTGCTTAACGTGGGTGTTGTGGTTGCTTAACGTGGGTGTTGTGGTTGCTTAACGTGGGTGTTGTGGTTGCTTAACGTGGGTGTTGTTGTTACTTAACGTGGGTGTTGTTGTTGCTTAACGTGGGTGTTGTTGTTGCTTAACGTGGGTGTAGTTGTTACTTAACGTGGGTGTTGTTGTTGCTTAATGTGGGTGTTGTGGTTGCTTAACGTGGGTGTTGTGGTTACTTAACGTGGGTGTTGTGGTTGCTTAACGTGGGTGTTGTGGTTGCTTAACGTGGGTGTTGTGGTTACTTAACGTGGGTGTTGTGGTTGCTTAACGTGGGTGTTGTGGTTACGTAACATGGGTGTTGTGGTTGCTTAACGTGGGTGTTGTGGTTGCTTAACGTGGGTGTTGTGGTTACTTAACGTGGGTGTTGTGTTGCTTAACGTGGGTGTTGTGGTTGCTTAACGTGGGTGTTGTGGTTGCTTAACGTGGATGTTGTGGTTGCTTAACGTGGGTGTTGTGGTTGCTTAACGTGGGTGTTGTGGGTGTTGTGGTTGCTTAACGTGGGTGTTGTGGTTACTTAACGTGGGTGTTGTGGTTGCTTGTACAGGAGGAGAGGCTGAAGAAGGAGGAGATGGATCAAAGGAGAAAGGCTGATGACGACGCTAAGAAGAAGTCAGCTCTGACCAACATGGGCTCCAGCTATAGCAGCTCACTGCAGAAGGTCAGGTGACCTCCACACACACCACGCTAAACACAAATCCAGGGCCTCTCAAAATGCTTGTCGTTTCCTACTTATTATTTTATTTAACTAGACAAGTCAGTTAATTAAGAGCAAATTCTTATTTATAATGATGGCCCACCCAGGCCAAACAATAACCCGGAGGACACTGGAGCCTATTGTGCGCCGCCCTATGGCACTTCCAATCACGGCCAGTTCTGAAACAGCTTGGAATTGAACCAGGGTCTGTAGTGATGGCTGCGATGCAGTGCCTTAGACCGCTGCGCCATTCGGGAGTGCACTACCTTGTTCCCTACATATAGAGTGTACCACCTCGTTCCCTACATATAGAGTGTACTCCTTTGGAAAACATAGACCTATCTTCATCACAGCCAACCTGGTCTTCTGGAAACACGTTTTAAGGTTTAATTAGTGGATGCTTCAGTCCTAGTTGGTTCCATGAAACGACATGCATCACATAACAACGTAACATGATTGGAAGATAATGAGAGAGAGACGTCACATGATTGGAAGATAATGAGAGAGAGACGTGATTGGAAGATAATGAGAGAGACATGATTGGAAGATAATGAGAGAGAGATGTCACATGATTGGAAGATAATGAGAGAGAGAGTCACATGATTGGAAGATAATGAGAGAGACGTCACATGATTGGAAGATAATGAGAGAGAGACGTCACATGATTGGAAGATAATGAGAGAGAGCATGATTGGAAGATAATGAGAGAGAGGCGTCACATGATTGGAAGATAATGTGAGAGAGTCACATGATTGGAAGATAATGTGAGAGGCGTCACATGATTGGAAGATAATGAGAGAGAGACGTCACATGATTGATGTTACAGATTGTTTGTCATTAAGAACTGTAGCTCTGAAGCTCTTGTTCAACACAGACCTAGACGAAATCTGAAATGGCCCCACCCTTATTTCCCATTGCCTGACGACTCATCCTGAACTTAATTACGTTGTTCTATCGATCGCCCCATTCACCTGTCTGAACCTGCCGTCCTAGAAGTCGTTTGTGCTGATGTCAAAAATGACGCGATTCATTTATCCGTGTAGGCCAGCTCTGTCCCAACCCATCGGTTTCTGGGACCAATCAGAACCGGTCAGAATGTGTTCGCTTACTCAAAGAGATCCAGAAGAAACATTAGTGGCCGTGGCGTTGGGCCTGGGTGATGTGGATGGGCAGCCAGGCTATATTCCCTATGTGTGTGTGTGTCTCTGAACCTGTTGCCGTTGCTCTGTCACCTCCCCAGGCCGACACTAAGAGAGGAGGTAAGAAGCAGACTGAGAGAGAGAAGAAGAAGAAGATCCTAGCGGAGCGACGCAAACCTCTCAACATCGACCATCTGAACGAGGACAAGCTAAAGTAAGATATTAGTTTCGGTGGGAGCGTGGATATGTTTGTATCTGTGTTAGTCAAAAGAGGCAGCGTACTTTGACATAGTTGTAGAGGAACTAGAATATTCCTTGTAGACATCTCTAGACTATGACAATACTTCCTTTCGCTGTTGTCATTTTCAGGTCACAGAAATGTGCAGTTTTTGAGCCAACCTCCTGAATGTGTTGTCCTTTGCAGGGACAAGGCCAAGGATCTATGGGAGTGGATGCACCTACTGGAGTCTGAGAAGTATGAGCACATTGAGAAACTCAAGAGGCAGAAGTATGAGGTGAGTGATTATTTTACATTTACATTTTTAATGTCCTTCTTCCATAGAGATAATATGCAAAATGACCGTTATTATACATTAGGGTTGGAGTCAATTCACTTTTCAATGAAGTATTTTTTTAATACAATAAAAGGTATATATACAGAGCCTTGCGAAAGTATTCGGCCTCCTTGCAAAACAGAAAAAAATGTCAGTCTCTCGATGTGCAAAACTGATAGAGACATACCCCAAGCGACTTACAGCTGTAATCGCAGCAAAAGGTGGCGCTACAAAGTATTAACTTAAGGGGGCTGAATAATTTTGCACGCCCAATTTTTCAGTTTTTGATTTGTTAAAAAAGTTTGAAATATCCAATAAATGTCGTTCCACTTCATGATTGTGTCCCACTTGTTGTTGATTCTTCACAAAAAAATACAGTTTATATCTTTATGTTTGAAGCCTGAAATGTGGCAAAAGGTCGCAAAGTTCAAGGGGGCCGAATACTTTCGCAAGGCACTGTATATATATTTTTCGATTTATTTTCTCTCCACATAATTTGAAGGGGCAGTCTGTAGTAGATACATAAACTACATGGTCAAAAGTATGTGGACATGTCCAACATCTCATTCCAAAATCATGGGCATTAATATGGAGTTGGTCCCCTCCCTTTGCTGCTATAACAGCCTCCACTCTTCTGGGAAGGCTTTCCACTAGATGTTGGAACATTGCTGCTATAACAGCCTCCACTCTGCTGGGAAGGCTTTCCACTAGATGTTGTAACATTACTGCTATAACAGCCTCCACTCTGCTGGGAAGGCTTTCCACTAGATGTTGGAACATTGCTGCTATAACAGCCTCCACTCTTCTGGGAAGGCTTTCCACTAGATGTTGTAACATTACTGCTATAACAGCCTCCACTCTTCTGGGAAGGCTTTCCACTAGATGATGGAACATTGCTGCTATAACAGCCTCCACTCTTCTGGGAAGGCTTTCCACTAGATGAACATTGGAAACAGCCTCCATTGCTGCTAACAGCCTCCACTCTGCTGGAAGGATTTCTGCTATAACAGCCTCCACTCTTCTGGGAAGGCTTTCCACTAAATGATGGAACATTGCTGCGGGGACTTGCGGGTTAACTGCCTTGTTCATGGGAAGAACGACAGATTTTTACCTTGTCAGCTCTGGGATTTGATCTTGCAACCTTTCGGTTACTGGTCCAACACTTTAATTGGGGAGGAAATGGTGGTAATTGCTGGAGTAGGATGGTTGGATTGGAATCAAATACATTAAACACACGTGTTTGATGAAACGTGTTTGATGACACGTGTTTGATGAAACGTGTTTGATGAAACGTGTTTGATGAAACGTGTTTGATGACACGTGTTTGATGACACGTGTTTGATGACACGTGTTTGATGACACGTGTTTGATGACACGTGTTTGATGACACGTGTTTGATGAAACGTGTTTGATGACACGTTTGATTTGATGAAACAACGTGTTTGATGACACGTGTTTGATGACACGTGTTTGATGACACGTGTTTGATGACACGTGTTTGATGAAACGTGTTTGATGAAACGTGTTTGATGACACGTGTTTGATGAAACGTGTTTGATGAAACGTGTTTGATGACACGTGTTTGATGACACGTGTTTGATGACACGTGTTTGATGACACGTGTTTGATGCCATTTCATTCGCTCCTTTCCGGTCAGTATTAGTGTGAGCCGTCCTCCCCTCCTGTGATTTAATGACATCAGACCAACTACAAACCCTTGTGAAGATATTGACTGTGCCGATCCAGACACTAGTCCACTAGTGCTGTACTGGGTATGTGTGTCGGTGAGAGTAGTCTTGGTTTCCCAACTCAGCCCAACAGGACGTTCCAACAGGACTGCTGCTGTCTCTTTAAAGGTGTCGCAAATGACCCAGAGGTCATGGGTCAAATGTAACGCCCACTGGCAACCTCCCTGCTGCTTCTGATTGGTTTAAACGCGCTCATGTGTTGTTTTCAGGTCATCTCTCTCAGAAATCGTATTGATGAGCTTCAGAAACA
>NW_025752400.1:0-12721 GCF_021184085.1 Oncorhynchus gorbuscha | reverse complement strand
AGTCAACATAATAGCCCTCTACCAGCCAACATTATAACCCTCTCCCAGTCAACATAATAACCCTAACCCTCTACCAGCCAACATAATAACCCTTTACCAGTCAACATAATAACCCTAACCCTCTACCAGCCAACATAATAACCATTTACCAGTCAACATAATAACCCTAACCCTCTACCAGCCAACATAATAACCCTCTACCAGTCAACATAATAACCCTCTACCAGCCAACATAATAACCCAAACCCACTACCAGTCAACATAATAACCCTCTACCAGTCAACATAATAGCCCTCTACCAGCCAACATAATAACCCTTTACCAGTCAACATAATAACCCTCTCCCAGTCAACATAATAACCCTAACCCTCCACCAGCCAACATAATAACCCTTTGCCAGTCAACATAATAACCCTCTACCAGTCAACATAATAACCCCTCCCAGTCAACATAATAGCCCTCTCCCAGTCAACATAATAACCCCCTCCCAGTCAACATAATAGCCCTCTACCAGCCAACATTATAACCCTCTCCCAGTCAACATAATAACCCTAACCCATCTACCAGCCAACATAATAACCCTCTCCCAGTCAACATAATAACCCTAACCCTCTACCAGCCAACATAATAACCCTTTACCAGTCAACATAATAACCCTAACCCTCTACCAGTCAACATAATAACCCTCTACCAGCCAACATAATAACCCTCTACCAGTCAACATAATAACCCTCTACCAGTCAACATAATAACCCTCTACCAGCCAACATAATAACCCTCTACCAGCCAACATAATAACCCTCTACCAGTCAACATAATAACCCTCTACCAGTCAACATAATAACCCTCTACCAGTCAACATAATAGGCCTCTACCAGTCAACATAATAACCCAAACCCTCTACCAGTCAACATAATAACCCTCTACCAGCCAACATAATAACCCCCTACCAGTCAACATAATAACCCTCTACCAGCCAACATAATAACCCTCTACCAGTCAACATAACAACCCTCTACCAGTCAACATAATAACCTTCTACCAGTCAACATAATAACCCTCTACCAGTCAACATAATAACCCTCTACCAGTCAACATAATAACCCTATACCAGTCAACATAATAACCCTCTACCAGTCAACATAATAACCCTCTACCAGCCAACATAATAACCCTCTACCAGTCAACATAATAACCCTCTACAAGTCAACATAATAACCCTAACCCTCTACCAGTCAACATAATAACCCTAACCCTCTACCAGCCAACATAATAGCCCTCTACCAGTCAACATAATAACCCTCTACCAGTCAACATAATAACCCTCTACCAGTCAACATAATAACCCAAACCCTCTACCAGTCAACATAATAACCCTCTACCAGTCAACATAATAGCCCTCTACCAGCCAACATTATAACCCTCTCCCAGTCAACATAATAACCCTAACCCTCTACCAGCCAACATAATAACCCTTTACCAGTCAACATAATAACCCTAACCCTCTACCAGCCAACATAATAACCATTTACCAGTCAACATAATAACCCTAACCCTCTACCAGCCAACATAATAACCCTCTACCAGTCAACATAATAACCCTCTACCAGCCAACATAATAACCCAAACCCACTACCAGTCAACATAATAACCCTCTACCAGTCAACATAATAGCCCTCTACCAGCCAACATAATAACCCTTTACCAGTCAACATAATAACCCTCTCCCAGTCAACATAATAACCCTAACCCTCCACCAGCCAACATAATAACCCTTTACCAGTCAACATAATAACCCTCTACCAGTCAACATAATAACCCTCTACCAATCAACATTATAACCCTCTCCCAGTCAACATAATAGCCCTCTCCCAGTCAACATAATAACCCCCTCCCAGTCAACATAATAGCCCTCTACCAGCCAACATTATAACCCTCTCCCAGTCAACATAATAACCCTAACCCTCTACCAGCCAACATAATAACCCTTTACCAGTCAACATAATAACCCTAACCCTCTACCAGCCAACATAATAACCATTTACCAGTCAACATAATAACCCTAACCCTCTACCAGCCAACATAATAACCCTCTACCAGTCAACATAATAACCCTCTACCAGTCAACATAATAACCCTCTACCAGCCAACATAATAACCCTCTACCAGCCAACATAATAACCCTCTACCAGTCAACATAATAACCCTCTACCAGTCAACATAATAACCCTTTACCAGTCAACATAATAACCCTCTACCAGTCAACATAATAGGCCTCTACCAGTCAACATAATAACCCAAACCCTCTACCAGTCAACATAATAACCCTCTACCAGCCAACATAATAACCCCCTACCAGTCAACATAATAACCCTCTACCAGCCAACATAATAACCCTCTACCAGTCAACATAACAACCCTCTACCAGTCAACATAATAACCTTCTACCAGTCAACATAATAACCCTCTACCAGTCAACATAATAACCCTCTACCAGTCAACATAATAACCCTATACCAGTCAACATAATAACCCTCTACCAGTCAACATAATAACCCTCTACCAGCCAACATAATAACCCTCTACCAGTCAACATAATAACCCTCTACAAGTCAACATAATAACCCTAACCCTCTACCAGTCAACATAATAACCCTAACCCTCTACCAGCCAACATAATAGCCCTCTACCAGTCAACATAATAACCCTCTACCAGTCAACATAATAACCCTCTACCAGTCAACATAATAACCCAAACCCTCTACCAGTCAACATAATAACCCTCTACCAGTCAACATAATAACCCTCTACCAGTCAACATAATAACCCAAACCCTCTACCAGTCAACATAATAACCCTCTACCAGTCAACATAATAACCCTCTACCAGTCAACATAATAACCCAAACCCTCTACCAGTCAACATAATAACCCTCTACCAGTCAACATAAAAACCCTCTACCAGTCAACATACAAACCCTCTACCAGTCAACATAATAACCCTCTACAAGTCAACATAACAACCCTCTACCAGTCAACATAATAACCCTCTACCAGTCAACATAATAACCCTCTACCAGTCAACATAATAACCCTCTACCAGTCAACATAATAACCCTCTACCAGTCAACATAATAACCCTCTACCAGTCAACATAATAACCCAAACCCTCTACCAGTCAACATAATAACCCTCTACCAGCCAACATAATAACCCCCTACCAGTCAACATAATAACCCTCTACCAGCCAACATAATAACCCTCTACCAGTCAACATAATAACCCTCTACCAGTCAACATAATAACCCTAACCCTCTACCAGTCAACATAATAACCCTAACCCTCTACCAGCCAACATAATAGCCCTCTACCAGGCAACATAATAACCCTCTACCAGTCAACATAATAACCCTCTACCAGTCAACATAATAACCCTATACCAGTCAACATAATAACCCAAACCCTCTACCAGTCAACATAATAACCCTCTACCAGTCAACATAAAAACCCTCTACCAGCCAACATAATAGCCCTCTACCAGGCAACATAATAACCCTCTACCAGTCAACATAATAACCCTCTACCAGTCAACATAATAACCCTATACCAGTCAACATAATAACCCAAACCCTCTACCAGTCAACATAATAACCCTCTACCAGTCAACATAATAACCCTATACCAGTCAACATAATAACCCAAACCCTCTACCAGTCAACATAATAACCCTCTACCAGTCAACATAATAACCCCCCCTGACCAGTCAACATAATAACCCTCTACCAGCCAACATAATAACCCTCTACCAGTCAACATAAAAACCCTCTACCAGTCAACATAATAACCCTCTACCAGCCAACATAATAACCCTAACCCTCTACCAGTCAACATAATAACCCTCTACCAGTCAACATAATAACCCTCTACCAGTCAACATAATAACCCTCTACCAGTCAACATAATAACCCTAACCCTCTACCAGCCAACATAATAACCCTCTACCAGTCAACATAATAACCCTAACCCTCTACCAGTCAACATAACAACCCTAACCCTCTACCAGCCAACATAATAACCCTAACCCTACCAGTCAACATAATAACCCTCTACCAGTCAACATAATAACCCTAACCCTCTACCAGTCAACATAATAACCCTCTACCAGTCAACATAATAACCCTCCACCAGTCAACATAATAACCTCTACCAGCCAACATAATAACCCTCTACCAGTCAACATAATAACCCTCTACCAGTCAACATAATAACCCTCTACCAGTCAACATAATAACCCTCTACCAGCCAACATAATAACCCTCTACCATCCAACATAATAACCCAAACCCTGTAGCAGTAACATAATAACCCTGTAGCAATAACATAATACCCCTGTAGCAGAAACATAATAACCCTGTATCAGTAACATAATAACCCTGTAGCAGAAACATAATAACCCTGTAGCAGAAACATAATAACCCTGTATCAGTAACATAATAACCCTGTATCAGTAACATAATAACCCTGTATCAGTAACATAATAACCCTGTATCAGTCAACATAATAACCCTAACCCTCCACCAGCCAACATAATAACCCTCTCCCAGTCAACATAATAACCCTAACCCTCCACCAGCCAACATAATAACCCTTTACCAGTCAACATAATAACCCTCTACCAGTCAACATAATAACCCTCTACCAATCAACATTATAACCCTCTCCCAGTCAACATAATAGCCCTCTCCCAGTCAACATAATAACCCCCTCCCAGTCAACATAATAGCCCTCTACCAGCCAACATTATAACCCTCTCCCAGTCAACATAATAACCCTAACCCTCTACCAGCCAACATAATAACCCTTTACCAGTCAACATAATAACCCTAACCCTCTACCAGCCAACATAATAACCATTTACCAGTCAACATAATAACCCTAACCCTCTACCAGCCAACATAATAACCCTCTACCAGTCAACATAATAACCCTCTACCAGTCAACATAATAACCCTCTACCAGCCAACATAATAACCCTCTACCAGCCAACATAATAACCCTCTACCAGTCAACATAATAACCCTCTACCAGTCAACATAATAACCCTTTACCAGTCAACATAATAACCCTCTACCAGTCAACATAATAGGCCTCTACCAGTCAACATAATAACCCAAACCCTCTACCAGTCAACATAATAACCCTCTACCAGCCAACATAATAACCCCTACCAGTCAACATAATAACCCTCTACCAGCCAACATAATAACCCTCTACCAGTCAACATAACAACCCTCTACCAGTCAACATAATAACCTTCTACCAGTCAACATAATAACCCTCTACCAGTCAACATAATAACCCTCTACCAGTCAACATAATAACCCTATACCAGTCAACATAATAACCCTCTACCAGTCAACATAATAACCCTCTACCAGCCAACATAATAACCCTCTACCAGTCAACATAATAACCCTCTACAAGTCAACATAATAACCCTAACCCTCTACCAGTCAACATAATAACCCTAACCCTCTACCAGCCAACATAATAGCCCTCTACCAGTCAACATAATAACCCTCTACCAGTCAACATAATAACCCTCTACCAGTCAACATAATAACCCAAACCCTCTACCAGTCAACATAATAACCCTCTACCAGTCAACATAATAACCCTCTACCAGTCAACATAATAACCCAAACCCTCTACCAGTCAACATAATAACCCTCTACCAGTCAACATAATAACCCTCTACCAGTCAACATAATAACCCAAACCCTCTACCAGTCAACATAATAACCCTCTACCAGTCAACATAAAAACCCTCTACCAGTCAACATACAAACCCTCTACCAGTCAACATAATAACCCTCTACAAGTCAACATAACAACCCTCTACCAGTCAACATAATAACCCTCTACCAGTCAACATAATAACCCTCTACCAGTCAACATAATAACCCTCTACCAGTCAACATAATAACCCTCTACCAGTCAACATAATAACCCTCTACCAGTCAACATAATAACCCAAACCCTCTACCAGTCAACATAATAACCCTCTACCAGCCAACATAATAACCCCCTACCAGTCAACATAATAACCCTCTACCAGCCAACATAATAACCCTCTACCAGTCAACATAATAACCCTCTACCAGTCAACATAATAACCCTAACCCTCTACCAGTCAACATAATAACCCTAACCCTCTACCAGCCAACATAATAGCCCTCTACCAGGCAACATAATAACCCTCTACCAGTCAACATAATAACCCTCTACCAGTCAACATAATAACCCTATACCAGTCAACATAATAACCCAAACCCTCTACCAGTCAACATAATAACCCTCTACCAGTCAACATAAAAACCCTCTACCAGCCAACATAATAGCCCTCTACCAGGCAACATAATAACCCTCTACCAGTCAACATAATAACCCTCTACCAGTCAACATAATAACCCTATACCAGTCAACATAATAACCCAAACCCTCTACCAGTCAACATAATAACCCTCTACCAGTCAACATAATAACCCTATACCAGTCAACATAATAACCCAAACCCTCTACCAGTCAACATAATAACCCTCTACCAGTCAACATAATAACCCCCTACCAGTCAACATAATAACCCTCTACCAGCCAACATAATAACCCTCTACCAGTCAACATAAAAACCCTCTACCAGTCAACATAATAACCCTCTACCAGCCAACATAATAACCCTAACCCTCTACCAGTCAACATAATAACCCTCTACCAGTCAACATAATAACCCTCTACCAGTCAACATAATAACCCTCTACCAGTCAACATAATAACCCTAACCCTCTACCAGCCAACATAATAACCCTCTACCAGTCAACATAATAACCCTAACCCTCTACCAGTCAACATAACAACCCTAACCCTCTACCAGCCAACATAATAACCCTAACCCTCTACCAGTCAACATAATAACCCTCTACCAGTCAACATAATAACCCTAACCCTCTACCAGTCAACATAATAACCCTCTACCAGTCAACATAATAACCCTCCACCAGTCAACATAATAACCCTCTACCAGCCAACATAATAACCCTCTACCAGTCAACATAATAACCCTCTACCAGTCAACATAATAACCCTCTACCAGTCAACATAATAACCCTCTACCAGCCAACATAATAACCCTCTACCATCCAACATAATAACCCAAACCCTGTAGCAGTAACATAATAACCCTGTAGCAATAACATAATACCCCTGTAGCAGAAACATAATAACCCTGTATCAGTAACATAATAACCCTGTAGCAGAAACATAATAACCCTGTAGCAGAAACATAATAACCCTGTATCAGTAACATAATAACCCTGTATCAGTAACATAATAACCCTGTATCAGTAACATAATAACCCTGTATCAGTAACATAATAACCCTGTATCAGAAACACAATAACCCTGTAGCAGAAACATAATAACCCTGTAGCAGTAAACAGGAATATAAAAGGGATGTCGTGCAGGTTGATGCCTCCAGGGCAGTCATTTGAAGGTATGTGTGTATGTTTGCGTGTGCTGCCTTTGTTCCAGTGAAGTCTGACAGGGCCTCTCCCATTGGTTGGTACAAAGCCAGGAACAAGGATGTACAAAGGTTACACAGCTACCTGTCTTTACACGAGACAAGCAGCGATACTTCGTTACCAACACAAAACAGCTGTTGTCACACCTGCTCTATATAAAAAAAAACATTTTTACAACAGTGTTTCTTCTTGGACACTAATCTGTTTCCTTATAGGTCCCTGCGTCACCACAAACCTCCCCCTCGCTCTCTGTAACTGGACACTGCCAAGTGTTTTTTTTTTATAGAGGCCGGAAAGACTGATAAAATCACAGGCTCTGTCAACAAAATGTGGTGTCACGCAAGCAGCTCCAGCCATGTGAAGACAGACAGAACTGTAACCCTTAATTTACCAGAGTAAACTCACTTTGACATAATGTCTCTTTTGTTGCTGTGTCGTTATATATATATATATGTAGTACAGACAGAGTTTTCAACTATGTGTGTGAATTCTCTGTTTACCCTAAACAGAGAATTCACACACATAGTTTATAACTATGTCTCTGTCATCCAATGTATGTCATGTCTGGAGATAGAGATTAGAGGTTAGGGGTTAGGGGTTGGAGGTCACCAGAGGTGGTTCTGCTTTTAATGCTACTTTCCATACGCACAAAAAAGTTTATTTCTCTCAAAATTTGTGCACAAATGTGTACATCCCTCTTAGAGAGCATTTCTCCTTTGCCAAGATAATCCATCCACCTGACAGCTGTGGCATATCAAGAAGCTGATTGAACACCATGATCATTACACAGGTGCACCTTGTGCTGGGGACAATAAAATGCCACTCTAAAATGTGCAGTTTTGTCACACAACACAATGTCACAGATGTCTCAAGTTTTGAGGGAGTGTTCAATTGGGATGCTGACTGCAGGAATGTCCGCCAGAGCTGCTGCCAGATAATTGAATGTTAATTTCTCTACCATAAACCGCCTCAAACATCATTTCAGAAAATTTGGCCGTACGTCCAACCGGCCTCACAACCGCAGAACCACGTGTAACCAGGACCTCCACATCCTGCTTCTTCACCTGTGGGATCGTCTGAGACCAGCCGCCCTGGACAGGTGATGAAACTGTAAGTTTGCACATCCGAAGAATTTCTTAACAAACTGTCAAGAAACCGTCTCAGGGAAGCTCATCTGCGTGCTCGTCGTCCTCATCATAGTCTTGACCTGACTGCAGTTCGGCGTCGTAACCGACTTCAGTAGGCAAATGCTCATAACCGACTTCGATGGCCACTGGCATGCAGGATAAGTGTAATGAATCACGGATGAATCCCAGTTTCAACTGTATCGAACAGATGGTGGACAGAGTGTATGGCGTCGTGTGGGCGAGCGGTTTGCTGATGTGAATGCTGTGAACAGTGTGTCCCATGGTGGCGGAGGGGTTATGGTATGGGGCAGGGATAAGCTACGGATAATTGCATTTTATCGCTGGTAATTTGAATGCGCAGAGATACCGTGACCAGATCCTGAGGCCGATTATCATGCCATTCATCCGCCGCCACCTCATGTTTCAGCAGGATAATGTGCGGCTCCATATCACAAGGATCTGAACACAATTCCTGGAAGCTGAAAATGTCCCAGTTCTTCCATGGCCTGCATACTCACCAGACTTGTCACCCATTGAGCATGTTTGGGATGCTCTGGAATGGGCGTGTGCGACAGCGTGTACGACAGCGTGTTCCAGTTCCCGCCAATATCCAGCTACATCTCACAGTCATTGAAGAGGAGTGGGACCAACATTCTACAGGCCACAATCAACAGCCTGAACAACTCTATGCATAAGACAAATGGTGGTCACACCAGATACTGCCTGGTATTCTGATCCGTGTCCCTACTTTTAGGTCAGATACATATCTATATTCTATATATCTACATTCCCAGTCATGTGAAATTCATAGATCCGGACCTAATGAATCTATTTCAATTGACTGATTTCCTCATATTTAAAAATATATATTTTTTATTTCACCTTTATTTAACCAGGTAGGCTAGTTGAGAACACCTTTATTTAACCAGGTAGGCTAGTTGAGAACAAGTTCTCATTTACAACTGCGACCTGGCCAAGATAAAGCAAAGCAGTGAGACACAAACAACAACACAGAGTTACACATGGAATAAACAAACGGACAGTCAATAACACAATAGAAAAAATAAAGTCTATATACTGTGTGGAAATGGCATGAGGTGGTAAGGTAATAAATAGGCCATAGTAGCAAAGTAATTACAATTTAGCAGATTAACACTGGAGTGATAGATGAGCAGATGGTGATGTGCAAGTAGAAATACTGGTGTGCAAAAGAGCAGAAAAGTAAACGAAAACAGTATGGGGATGAGGTAGGTAGATTGGGTGGGCTATTTACAGATGGACTATGTACAGCTGCAGCGATCGGTTAGCTGCTCAGATAGCAGATGTTTAAAGTTGGTGAGGGAAATATAAGTCTCCAGCTTCAGCGATTTTTGCAATTCGTTCCAGTCATTGGCAGCAGAGAACTGGAACGAAAGGCGGCCAAAGGAGGTTTTGGCTTTGGGGATGATCAGTGAGATATAGCTGCTGGAGCGCGTGCTACGGGTGGCTGTTGTTATCGTGACCAGTGAGCTGAGATAAGGTAGAACTTTGCCTAACAAAGACTTATAGATGACCTGGAGCCAGTGGTTCTGGAGACAAATATGTAGCGAGGGCCAGCCGAGGAGAGCATACAGGTCGCAGTGGTGGGTAGTATAAGGTGCTTTAGTGACAAAACGGATGGCACTGTGATAAACTGCATCCAGTTTGCTAAGTAGTGTATTGGAAGCTATTTTGTAAATGACATCGCCGAAGTCGAGGATCAGTAGGATGGTCAGTTTTACGAGGGTATGTTTGGCCGCATGAGTGAAGGAGGCTTTGTTTTGTGAAATAGGAAGCCGATTCTAGATTTAATTTTGGATTGGAGATGTTTAATATGAGTCAGGAAGGAGAGTTTACAGTCTAGCCAGACACCTAGGTATTTATAGTTGTCCACATATTCTAAGTCAGAACCGGCCAGAGTAGTGATGCTAGTCGGGCGGTAAGGTGCGGGCAGCGAACGGTTGAAAAGCATGCATTTGGCTTGACTAGCGTTTAAGAGCAGTTGGAGGCCACGGAAGGAGTGTTGTGACAATGAAACTCGTTTGGAGGTTTGTTAACACAGTGTCCAAAGAAGCGATAGAAGTATACAGAATGGTGTCGTCTGTGTAGAGGTGGATCAGAGAAGAGGGAATCACCAGCAGTAAGAGCGACATTGTTGATATATACAGAAAAAAAGAGTTGGCCCGAGAGTTGAACCCTGTGGTATCCCCATAGAGACTGCCAGAGGTCCAGACAACAGGCCCTCCGATTTGACACACTGAACTCTATCTGAGAAGTAGTTGGTGAACCAGGCGAGGCAATCATTCGAAAAACCAAGGCTGTCGAGTCTGCCGATAAGAATACTGTGATTGACAGAGTCAAAAGCCTTGGCCAGGTCGAAGAAGACGGCTGCACAGTACTGTCTTTTATCGATGGCGGTTATGATATAGCTTAGGACCTTGAGCGTGGCTGAGGTGCACCCATGACCAGCTCTGAAACCAGATTGCACAGCGGAGAAGGTCTGGTGGGATTCAAAATGGTCAGTGATCTGTTTAACTTGTCTTTTAAAGACTTTAGAACAGCAGGGCAGGATCAATATAGTAACTCAGTAAAATCTTTGAAATTGTTGCATTTATACTTTTGTTCAGTGTAGATTTTCTTTGCATTTTAGCTAACCCTAACCCTTTTCCTAACTTTAACCTAATTCTCCTAACCTGCTTCGTAAGTTCTCCTTTCCTCCTACGAAAAGTAAATTCTAACAAAACCAATCTACAACCACTTCATCACGGGACAAAGACTGGTCAACCACTACCCTTAAATATTTTCCCCATTTCTTCACAAGACTGCGGGACTTTCAACAATGTCGAAATGGCCTGCAGTCGTATCGAGTTGACAAACATTCTTAAGAACTGGTCAGCTATAAATTGCTCAGTTCAGCTTTAAGAAACAATGACTAGACAAACATTATGCAGCGTTACATTAACAAAACCATATAAATAATTAAACAATTCCTGGCATAATGCTCTCTCTGTCTCTTTCTGTGTCTGTCTCTCTGCCTCTCTGTCTCTCTGTCTCTGTCTCTCGGTCTCTCTCTCTCTGTCTCCCTCTTTCTGTCTCTCTCTTTGTCTCTGTCTGTCTCTCCGTCTCTGTCTCTGTCTCTGTCTGTCTCTCTCTCTCTCTCTCTCTGCCTCTCTCTCTCTCTCTCTCTGCCTCTCTCTCTCTGTCTCTGTCTTTTTCTCTCTGTCTCTCTTTTTCTCTCTGTCTCTCTCTCTCTCTCTCTCTCTCTCTCTCTCTCTCTCTCTCTCTCTCTCTCTCTCTCTCTGTCTCTCTGTCTCTCTCTGTCTCTCTGTCTCTGTCTAGCTCTCTCTGTCTCTCTCTCTCTCTCTCTCTCTCTCTCTCTCTCTCTCTCTCTCTCTCTCTCTCTCTCTCTCTCTCTCTCTTTGTCTCTGTCTCTGTCTCTGTCTCTCTCTCTCTCTCTCTCTCTCTCTCTCTCTCTCTCTCTCTCTCTCTCTCTCTCTCTCTCTCTCTCTCTCTGCCTCTCTCTCTCTCTCTCTCTCTCTCTGCCTCTCTCTCTCTCTCTGTCTCTGTCTTTTTCTCTCTGTCTCTCTTTTTCTCTCTGTCTCTCTGTCTCTCTGTCTCTCGATCTCTCTGTCTCTCTGTCTCTCTGTCTCTGTGTCTCTGTCTCGCTCTCTGTCTGTCTGTCTGTCTGTCTGTCTGTCTGTCTGTCTGTCTGTCTGTCTGTCTGTCTGTCTGTCTGTCTGTCTGTCTGTCTGTCTGTCTGTCTGTCTGTCTCTCTCTCTCTCTCTCTCTCTCTCTCTCTCTCTCTCTCTCTGTCTCTCTCTCTCTGTCTCTCTGTCTCTGTCGGTCTCTCTCTCTCTGTCTCTTTGTCTCTCTGTCTCTCTGTGTCTCTGTATCTCTCTCTGTCTGTCTCTCTCTCTCTCTCTGTCTCTCTGTCTCTGTCGGTCTCTCTCTTTCTCTCTGCCTCTCTGTCTCTGTCGGTCTCTCTCTCTCTCTCTGGGAG
>NW_025752399.1:0-12724 GCF_021184085.1 Oncorhynchus gorbuscha | reverse complement strand
CTGTCATGCAGGTGAATGAGGACCCAAAAGCGACTTGGCGAAAACAGAGTCTTTAATCCAGTAAAGTAATTCTACAAACATAAGACATAATTCCACTCGTAGTGCTGAGAACAGACTGGAGACTCGATCAAGAACTGCAGGTTGCCTCGGGAAGGCACTTGAACTAGCAGACTCAGACACCTGCTCTCCACGCAGCATCTGAGGGAAACACGACACGACAGAAGGCGATACACAGACACAGCCACGGTGAACAAAGACAAGGATCCGACAGGACAGGAGCGGAAAACAAGGAAGAAATAGGGACTCTAATCAGGGGAAAAGATAAGGAACAGGTGTGGGAAGACTAAATGATTGATTAGGGGAATAGGAACAGCTGGGAACAGGAGCAGAACGATAGAGAAAGAGAGAGAGGAAGGGAGAGAGAGAAAAGGCGAACCTAAAAAAAAGACCAGCAGAGGAAAAATGAACAGAGGGAAAAGCAAAATGACAAGACAATCTAAGACAAAACATGACAGTACCCCCACTCACCGACGCCTCCTGGCGCACTCGAGGAGGAATCACACGGCGGCAGGAGGAAATCATCAATGAGTGAACGGTCCAGCACGTCCCGAGACGGAACCCAACTCCTCTCTCCTCAGGACCGTAACCCTCCCAATCCACTAAGTATTGGTGACCCCGTCCCGAGCGCATGTCCATGATCCTACGTACCTTGTAAATAGGTGCGCTCGACAAGGACGGGAGGGGGAGGGAAAGACGAAGCGGGGTGCGAAGAAAAGGGCTTGACACAAGAGACATGGAAGACAGGATGGGTGACGCGAAGATGTCGCGGAAGAAGCTTATGCTCAGCGTGGGATTGACGACCTGGGAGACACGGAGCGGACCAATGAACCGCGGAGTCAACTTACGAGAAGCTGTCGTAGAGGAAGGTTGCGAGTGGCACTCTCTGGCCGCAGCAATACCTAGGACTCTTAATCCTGCGTTTTTGGCGGCTCTCACAGTCTGTGCCCTGTAACGGCAAAGTGCAGACCTCACCTCCAGGTGCGCTCACAACGTTGGACAAACGCTTGAGCGGAGGGAGCGCTGGACTCGGCAAGCTGGGAAGAGAACAGAGGAGGCTGGTAACCCAGACTACTCTGAAGCGGAAGAATAACCCGGTAGCAGGCGAAGGAAGCGAGTTGTGAGCGTATTCTGCCCAGGGCTGTTCTGCCCAAGACGCAGGGTTTCTGAAAGAAAGGCTGCGTAGTATCGACCAATCGTCTGATTGGCCCTCTCTGCTTGACCGTTAGACTGGGGATGAAACCCGGAAGAAGACTGACGGACGCACCCAATCGACGACAGAACTCCCTCAAAACTGTGGCGTGGTGCGGGCCTCTGTCTGAAACGGCGTCTAACGGGAGGCCATGAATTCTAAACACATTCTCGATGATGATTTGTGCCGTCTCCTTAGCGGAAGGAAGTTTAGCGAGGGGAATGAAATGTGCCGCCTTAGAGAACCTATCGACAACCGTAAGAATCACAGTCTTCCCCGCAGACAAAGGCAGACCGGTAATGAAGTCTAGGGCGATGTGAGACCATGGTCGAAAAAAGGAATGGGGATGGTCTGGGAACGACCGGCAGGAGGAATTACCCGACTTAGTCTGCGCGCAGTCCGAACAAGCAGCCAGAAACGAGCGCGTGTCACGCTCTGGAGTCGGCCACCAAAAGCGCTGGCGAATAGACGCAAGAGTGCCTCGGGCTACCCGGGATGACCAGCTAACTTGGCAGAGTGAGCCCACTGAAGAACAGCCAGACGAGTGGAAACAGGAACGAAAAGGAGGTTACTAGGACAAGCGCGCGCGACGCAGTGTGCGTGGTACTTGCTAAAACCTGTCTTTCAATTCCCCAGACTGTCAGCCGACAACACGCCCATAAGGAAGAATCCCTCGCGGGATCAGTAGAAACCACAGAAGAACTAAACAGACGGGATAAGGCATCAGGCTTGGTGTTTTGCTACCCGGACGGTAAGAAATCACAAACTCGAAACGAGAGCGAAAAACAACGCCCAACGGAGCTTGACGGGCATTAAGTCGTTTGGCAGAACGGATGTACTCAAGGTTCTTATGGTCTGTCCAAGCGACAAAGGCAGTGGCCTCAACCACTGTCGCCATTCGCCTAGGAGCTAAGCGGATGGCGAGCAATCATGATTTACCCACATCATGGTGCGTTCAGATGGCGACAGGCGATGAGAAAAATAAGCGCAAGGATGAACCTTATCGTCAGACTGGAAGCGCTGGGATAGAATGGCTCCCACGCCTACCTCTGAAGCGTCAACCTCGACAATGAATTGTCTAGTGACGTCAGGAGTAACGAGGATAGGAGCGGACGTAAAACGTTCTTTTAGAAGATCAAAAGCTCCCTGGGCGGAACCGGACCACTTAAAACACGTCTTGACAGAAGTAAGAGCTGTGAGAGGGGCAGCAACTTGACCGAAATTACGAATGAAACGCCGATAGAAATTAGCGAAACCTAAAAGCGCTGCAACTCGACACGTGACCTTGGAACGGGCCAATCACTGACAGCTTGGACCTTAGCGGAATCCATCTGAATGCCTTCAGCGGAAATAACGGAACCGAGAAAAGTAACGGAGGAGACATGAAAAGAGCACTTCTCAGCCTTCACGTAGAGACAATTCTCTAAAAGGCGCTGTAGAACACGTCGAACGTGCTGAACATGAATCTCGAGTGACGGTGAAAAAATCAGGATATCGTCAAGATAGACAAAAACAAAGATGTTCAGCATGTCTCTCAGAACATCATTAACTAATGCCTGAAAAACAGCTGGCGCATTGGCGAGACCAAACGGCAGAACCCGGTACTCAAAATGCCCTAACGGGTGTTAAACGCCGTTTTCCACTCGTCCCCCTCTCTGATGCGCACGAGATGGTAAGCGTTACGAAGGTCCAACTTAGTAAAGCACCTGGCTCCCTGCAGAATCTCGAAGGCTGATGACATAAGGGGAAGCGGATAACGATTCTTAACCGTTATGTCATTCAGCCCTCGATAATCCACGCAGGGGCGCAGAGTACCGTCCTTTTTCTTAACAAAAAGAACCCCGCCCCGGCCGGAGAGGAAGAAGGCACTATGGTACCGGCGTCAAGAGACACAGATAAATAATCCTCGAGAGCCTTACGTTCGGGAGCCGACAGAGAGTATAGTCTACCCCGAGGAGGAGTGGTCCCCGGAAGGAGATCAATACTACAATCATACGACCGGTGAGGAGGAAGGGAGTTGGCTCGGGACCGACTGAAGACCGTGCGCAGATCATGATATTCCTCCGGCACTCCTGTCAAATCGCCAGGTTCCTCCTGAGAAGTGGGGACAGAAGAAATGGGAGGGATGGCAGACATTAAACACTTCACATGACAAGAAACGTTCCAGGATAGGATAGAATTACTAGACCAATTAATAGAAGGATTATGACATACTAGCCAGGGATGACCCAAAACAACAGGTGTAAAAGGTGAACGAAAAATCAAAAAAGAAATAGTCTCACTGTGGTTACCAGATACTGTGAGAGTTAAAGGTAGTGTCTCAAATCTGATACTGGGAAGATGACTACCCTCTAAGGCAAACATGGGCGTAGGCTTGTCTAACTGTCTGAAAGGAATGTCATGTTTCCGAGCCCATGCTTCGTCCATGAAACAACCCTCAGCCCCCGAGTCAATCAAGGCACTGCATGTAGCACCCGAACCGGTCCAGCGTAGATGGACCGACATAGTAGTACAGGATCTAGATGAAGAGACCTGAGTAGTAGCGCTCACCAGTAGCCCTCCGCTTACTGATGAACTCTGGCCTTTTACTGGACATGAATTGACAAAATGTCCATCAAATCCGCAATAGAGGCACAGGCGGTTGGTGATCCTCCGTTCCCTCTCCTTAGTCGAGATGCGAATACCTCCCAGCTGCATGGGCTCAGTCTCTGAGCCAGAGGAGGGAGATGGTTGCGATGCGGAGCAGGGAAACACCGTTGGCGCGAGCTCTCCTCCACGAGCTTGGTGACGAAGATCTACCCATCGTTCTATGCGGATGGCGAGAGCAATCAAAGAGTCCACACTGGAAGGAACCTCCCGAGAGAGAATCTCATCTTTGACCACTGCGTGGAGTCCCTCCAGAAAACGAGCGAGCAGCGCCGGCTCGTTCCAGTCACTAGAGGCAGCAAGAGTGCGAAACTCTATAGAGTAATCCGTTATGGATCGATCACCTTGGCATAGGGAAGCCAGGGCCCTAGAAGCCTCCCTACCAAAAACTGAACGGTCAAAAACCCGAATCATCTCCTCTTTAAAGTTCTGGTAATTGTTTGAACAATCAGCCCTTGCCTCCCAGATAGCTGTGCCCCACTCTCGAGCCCGGCCAGTAAGGAGTGAAATGACGTAAGCAACCCGAGCTCTCTCGCTAGAGTATGTGTTGGGTTGGAGAGAGAACACAATATCACACTGGGTGAGAAAGGAGCGGCACTCCGTCGGCTGCCCGGAGTAGCAAGGTGGGTTATTAACCCTAGGTTCCGGAGGCTCGGCAGGCCAGGAAGTAACAGGTGGCACGAGACGAAGACTCTGGAACTGTCCAGAGAGGTCGGAAACCTGAGCGGACAGGTTCTCCACGGCATGGCGAGCAGCAGACAATTCCTGCTTGTGTCTGCCGAGCATGGCTCCTTGGATCTAGACGGCAGTGTTACGAACGTCTGTAGTCGCTGGGTCCATTCTTTGGTCGGATCCTTCTGTCATGCAGGTGAATGAGGACCCAAAAGCGACTTGGCGAAAACAGAGTCTTTAATCCAGTAAAGTAATTCTACAAACATAAGACATAATTCCACTCGTAATGACGAGAACAGACTGGAGACTCGATCAAGAACTGCAGGTTGCCTCGGGAAGGCACTTGAACCTAGCAGACTCAGACACCTGCTCTCCACGCAGCATCTGAGGGAAACACGACACGACAGGGCGATACACAGACACAGCACGGTGAACAAAAGACAAGGATCCGACAGGACAGGAACGGAAAACAAGGGAAGAAATAGGGACTCTAATCAGGGGAAAAGATAAGGAACAGGTGTGGGAAGACTAAATGATTGATTAGGGGAATAGGAACAGCTGGGAGCAGGAACGGAACGATAGAGAGAAGAGAGAGAGGAAGGGAGAGAGAAAAAGGGGAACGAACCTAAAAAGACCAGCAGGGGGGAAAATGAACAGAGGGAAAAGCAAAATGACAAGACAATCTAAGACAAAACATGACAAATGCAGGGTTGTAAATTCGGCAAAGACTACGAGGGACATCTGCAAAACAGAGCAGATTAATGGCTGTATTTTCTAATAAACATACAGTATTTTTAGAAACAATTGGAGAAGAGATGGCGCCGCCCACTAACCAGTGTATGATGCTCCTGAATGGTTGGGAGCATCCTGCGCCCCATAAATCACACAGACAGACAGAGGATGATAACTTAGGCCCACAGACGATGGTGTCATGATGTCACCAAAGTTCCCCAGTGTTCCGTCACGAGAAGGGCTGAAGGAAATTGTCAACCCAAAGTTAAGGAGGAGAGGAACTCACTCCAGGGAGCCACTGCAGCTCTGCAGTCTTTAAAGCGGCAATCTGCGATTGCTAAAATGCATGGTATATAGCCATTGATTCTTGAAGAATATAAATTATAAATGCCTCATGAGCTTAGTTCAACTGTCACACTCCATAAAAAAATTGTTTTGTTTTATTCCTTTGTTTGTAAACAACGTAATTCTAAACAAATCCTGTATAGCCTATGGATAGTCAGTCCTTGCACCATAGCTCTGTCTATAAATTTGAGAGTGGTTACATTTCTCTAGCCCCATTACTCAGCTGTTCACCGAAACAGTGGTGGGGTGTCCGCTGTGTTATTGTATGAACTGTAGATTTCCCCTTTTAAAACGTCAAGAAATCAGTTGTGAGATGTTAAAGTACCTCTGAAGAGACAGTCTGACATGTTGGGGAGCTGGGGGATAGTTTGACAGAGCTACCGAGGAAGTCAAAGCACCTGAGATCAAACACATGTAACTATCACATTAACATCAGATGCTGTACTGTATACTCTCACTGACAGTCTTCTCATGGGTGACTGTAGGTAAGAGTGGATTAGTTTAAAGTGTTGGACAAAAGTCTGAAAAAAGAAACAAAGCCATGTGGCAGAATAATCACATGGATGTCCTTGTTTTTTAATGTTTCAATTGAATTGCTGTTGTTTTGGCTTTGTACTCCAGCACTTCGGGATTTGATATTGTACAATGACTAGGAAGTTAAAGTGCAGACTGTCAGAAATTGAACTGTTTAGAAATTACAGCACTTTTTGTACATTGTTCCCCCGTTTTTAGGGGACCAAAAGTACTGGCACAAATGAACTTATATGTGCAGTAGCCCTTTCCTGCAGTCAATGACCAAAATTGCCCTCTTTAGACTCATGGGTGGAATGTTAATAACATGTCGTCATTTCATCATTAATAAAGATAATACATTTTTTACGACAAAATTACAGTGTTTCTATGTCAAACTGTTTTGTTATATTTCAGTCTTCTTTAATATACAGTATATAAAGTGTAATATTGGGATGCAAACTCAAGGGTGGGCCTGGAGGGCATAGGCACACCCACTTGGGAAACAGGCCCCCACTGAGGAGCCAGGCCCAGCCAATCAGAATGAGTTTTTGCCACAAAAGGACTATATAACAGACAGAAACACTCCTCAGTTTGGTCTCAGATGATCCCACATGTGAAGAAGCCGGATTTGGAGGTCCTGGGCTGGCGTGGTTACACGTGGTCTGCGGTTGTGAGGTCATTTGGACATACTGCCAAATTATCAAAAATTACATTGGAGGCGGCTTATGGTAGAGAAATTAACATTACATTCTTTGGAAACAGCTCTGTGACCAAACTGCACATTTTAGAGAGGCCTTTTATTGTCCCCATCAAAAGCTGCACCTGTGTAATGATCATAATGTTTAATCAGCTTGCCACACCTGTCCGGTGAATGGATTATCTTGGCAAAGGAGAAACACTCTCCAACAGGGTCGTAAACAAATTTGTGCACAATATTTGAGATAAATAATATATTTGTACATATGGAGAATGAATCAGATCTTTTATTTCAGCACATGAAACATGGGACCAACACTTTACATGTTGCATTTATAGTGTTGTTCAGTGTATATATCTGACATGGTACAGGTGTCTTCTTTTTAAGCCCATCAGTGAGATACAGTATATACTTTCATTTCATAGTAGATTTGTTAAAGACCACCAAGAATATCGCTGTTCGAGCATAAATTAGCCCAATGCAGTAAAAGGTTAATGCAGTAGAAAGTGAAGTATTTGGTCCCATATGCATTACATATTACATCAAGCTTGTGACTTTACAAATTTGTTGGATCCATTTGCTGTTTGTGTTCCAGATTATTGGTGCAAAATAGAAATGAATGGTAAATAATGTGTTGTGTCATTTCAGTCATTTTTTATTGTAAATAAGAACATAATATGTTTCTAAACACTTCTACATGAATGTGGATGCTACCACGACTACGAATAATACTGAATAAATCGTGAATAATGATGAGAGGTCAGCGTGTCTTTGGGATATGATATTTGTGCGTCTGTAACTAATTAAGTATGCGAGAAATGGCAGTGGAAACTGGAAAAGCCTCTATGGGAAAATATTGATATAATAACCATCATATTGAAGTAAACTTGGAGTAATACAATTATATGGCGTGTGGTCCTCCCACTATGACTCGGAAAGCATCGAGTTTATTAGGATACAGATCAAATAAATCATGGTGAACTTCACAAGGTGGTGAATGTGCACAGTGATCTTGACGCTCCTTTCAATAAATATCGAGGATCCTTTTCTGGTGACATGATCATTGATGCTTGAGTGCCATTGAAAAAACAAATATATTCTGCTCTCATCCATAATAATCACATCATGTAGACCAGGGGTGTCAAAGTCAAATGGACGGAGGGCCAAATAAAAAATGTAGCTACAAGCCGAGGCCGGACTGTTCGAATGTTCATTGAAAATTTTTTAAATGACGCATATAGTCTAGTGAACCTAATTGAACCTACTGAAAACCTAACAAATATATTCCAATATGATCAGATAAATAAAGCAATATTTTCTTATGGCTCTGTCAGTAATCTTTAATTTTCAACAGACACAAAAGACAAATTTCCTTTATATAAAAATCCCCATAACATGAACATTAAATGAAAGAAACCGGTATTCAAGGCACCATCAGTAGCCTATATTTTCTATTTTAGCAAAAGTGGGCTAAATTTACTTCAAAGAAAAAAACAATAATAGCAATTTTCTATCATCCACTCAACTGAAATATTTTTAAAATATAATTGGATTGAAATACAATAAAATAAAGTGCAAAAATCTATTAATCAAAAACAACACTTTGTTTAAGGAGAAGTAACATGCAGTGAAAACAAATATTAAACTTTAACTTTTAAACTTGAACTGAGTAAAAACTCTAAATATGTGATTGCACAGTAATGTTCACTTGTTTGAGGTTGAGGGTGATACTTGGTGGTGTCCCATCTTTTCCACAAGTTCATCAATGTTCGGGGTAAGGCTCTGAGCTGAGGAAATCCTCAGAATTGAGTGGAGGTGTTCAGCAGTAAGTCGACTTCTGTGTGATGTTTTGTTCAAGTTCATCAAAGAAAACAGTTGTTCACACAGGTATGTGCTGCCAAACATAGACAACGTTTGAGCAGCCTGGATGCGCAGCTGGGGCATTGTGTCGGGGAGGAAACGGGCGAACTCCGCAGCACCCACTGCCGCATATTTTGCCCTCAGTGCATCATTGCATTGGAGGTCAATCAACTCCATTTGGAGGTTTGGTGGTGAGCTTTCCACGTCAACAGCAAATGGGTTACCGAGCAGTTCCAACCTGCTTTTTGTGCTTCAAAGTCAGCAAATCGGCGTCGAAAGTCAGCGGCAAGCATACCTATTTTATCAGCCAACTGTGCGCTCGGGAACGCACTGGTAGAAAGCTTCTCTTTCATGGTCTGGCAGCTGGGAAAGTGGCTCAAATTTCCTTTCCGCATCTGCGTCTCCCACAGAGTCAGTTTGGTTTTAAATGCCTTCACTGTACTGTACATATCAGAGATGACACGATCCCGACCCTGCAGCTGCAAGTTCATTGCATTCAGATGACTCGTAATGTCACACAGAAAAGCCATTTCACACAGAAACATTTCGTCTCGGAGTTGTGTTGTGTCTTTCCTTTGCTGTCCAAGAACAGACAAATCTCCTCCACGAAGCTCGAAACATCTTTGAAGCACCTTTCCCTGGCTTAGCCATCGCACCTCTGTGTGATAAGGCAAATCACCATGCTCCGTTTCTAACTCCGTCAGAAATGCCTTGAACTGGCGGTGATTCAAACCTTTGGCTCTGATAAAGTTAACTGTGCGCGTGATGATGCTCATTACATGCTCCATTTTCAAGGCTTTACCGCTGCAACTTCCTGGTGTATGATACAATGATAAGCTGTCAGCTCACCTGTTGCGTTTTCCTCTTGCATCTTTTCCCGTATCTTCACCACCAGTCCGCTCCTGTGTCCACACATCGCAGGTGCTCCGTCGGTTGTCAAACCCACGAGTTTTTCCCAAGGCAGCTCCATCTCATTTACACATCTTGACACCTCTTCATACAAATCATGCCCCGTAGTTGTGCCATGCATAGGACGTAAAGCCAAAAACTCCTCTGTCACGCTTAGGCTGGAGTCCACTCCGCAGATGAAAATTGACAACTGGGCAATGTCAGAAATGTCGGTGCTCTCATCCACAGCCAAGGAATATGCAATGAAATCTTTTCCCTTTTTCACAAGCTGCTCTTTTAGATTGATGGACAACTGGTCTACTCTCTCGGCAATGGTGTTTCTGCTCAGACTCACATTTAAAAAGAGTTGCCTTTTTTCTGGGCAAACTTCGTCACAAACTTTAATCATGCAGTTTTTGATGAAATCCCCCTCCGTAAATGGCCGGGCTGATTTAGCGATCTCTTCTGCCAAAATAAAACTGGCCTTGACAGCAGCCTGGCCTTGTGATTTGGCTTTTTTGAACAGAGCCTGTCGAGATTTGAGGCCTCGTTTTAATTCCTCTGCCTTTTGTAGCCTTTGTTCCATGTCCATATTCTTGTTGTTGTCCGCGTGTTTCGTTTCATAATGTCGTCTCAGATTATACTCTTTCAGTACCGCCACACTTTCTCCACACAGAAGACACACAGGTTTTCCAGCTACCTCCGTGAACAAATACTCCGACTCCCACCTTGTTTGAAGCCCCGGTTCTCAGTGTCCACCTTCCGTTTTGCCATTTTTGATGGGTATCTGAAAGTTAATTTTACTGTGATGCTGACAACTGCTGTGCCAATAAATATTGAAATGAAGCAGCCTACTGCTCGGTGCGTCACCGTTGCATTGTGGGAAATGTAGTATTGGTGCGTGTAAAAGATCTGCGGGCTGCCGGCTTGCTGTGGTCTGCGGGCCGGTTCTAATAATAAATCAAGATCATCCCAGGGCCGTAAAAAACCTTCTCGCGGGCCGGATGTGGCCCGCGGGCCTTGACTCTGACATATGTGATGTAGACTATCCTACCCGCACAGCCTACACGCACTGTATCCTCGAGCCGTTGGCTACTTAGCTAGAGCGAACGTGCCAAGACCAGAGTAGGCACATTTTCTATTTAATGCAACAGATTTTGTGACAAAACTTTTGGTAGAGTTGAAAATGCGTTGGGAACACATTGAACTTTAGATTTGTATTCAGTACATGAAAACTTAAGCGAAAAGGTAAATTTTGTGTGCATTATGTCGTCACACTGATTTATATCGCAACAAGTCAATTTGGTGGAAACACCACTGGTGGGAACACATGCATATTTTCTTTGTGCAGATTCTAGAATATTCGCATGAAAATCTGGATGGAAACCTAGTTTATAATGGAACCAAAGAAGTGATTGCCACAAATTCTGAGGACTAAAACCTTGTCTGGTGAGTTAGATGTGTTTAGAAGGGCTTGCCAGTCAGATCTAAGAGAATCTAAGCATCTCAGTAGTGATGTGCTCTGCAGGGCAGTGCTCTCTATTTCTCTCTACAGAGCTCCTTCTGATGTTGGGAAAATACTCCTGGCTCAGCGGAGTCTGCCGAGGTGAGAGCGTCTGGGAGCTGTC
The DNA here is from genome assembly GCF_021184085.1 of Oncorhynchus gorbuscha. Taxonomy (NCBI): domain Eukaryota; kingdom Metazoa; phylum Chordata; class Actinopteri; order Salmoniformes; family Salmonidae; genus Oncorhynchus; species Oncorhynchus gorbuscha. The sequence continues at coordinate 1,494 of NW_025752399.1, read as the reverse complement.
ACTAGCACTTACATAGGGAGAGGGACATGAATTGCCTTGTTTCCTGCAGGAGAAATATCAGTTTATTTTCCTTTACATTGTGGCCACTTATGGGGGGAAAAAGTAATGTTATTTATTTTTCTGTAATGTAGTGGCATGATCCAGCCAGCTTCCCCTCCTAAAGCCAGTCAGAATATTCATGAAGGAACGTGTTGGTTTAGCTGGAGTGGCCTGGAGAAGGGGGAATAGCAGTTTCTACCGGGAATCGATAGTGCACGAAGAGTTCGTAGCCTACTGGAGAAAGCTTAATCTAGTAGAACATCTGATTCTTATGTTTCACTGGTGGTTTATTATTCTTGTTCCCACAGCACACTCTACTAAAGTGGGAAGTTGGTGAAACCTAACCATTATAGAATCTTATGCGGCGGTGGGCGAAATAAGTTTAGAGGGTGTAATACAATTACAATGGGTGTTTCTCAATATGCAAACCACCGTGCTCCACACTCTCATGTTCCGAGTGTAGTCTCTGACAATGTTCTTTTGAGTATGTTCTTGTGAGGATGAGAGTGTTGAGAATGCATAAAACATTACATTTGAGAAGCACTCCCCTTACTATATTACCTCACGCTTCACCTCCCATTCACTGAACTTTCTTCCAGCCAGGTCAACGGCAACAATAGACTAAACCAAATTTACACAAAGCAAACGTTTAATTTCATAACTATCAGCTAGATATGTGAATCGTAATAATCTAGCTAACCAGACAGTTTAACAGGCAAAGTGAACTAAAACGAATTGTATGCTAAATAGATGTCAATTCTTCGTGGCTATCTGGCTAGCTAACAGTAATAACTAGTCAGTTAGACCTATTGACATATTATGGGCTTGCAATCTAGGGTACGTATGCAAGTAAACATGCCAAAACTAACACAGCATGTATTTATTAATGTATCAAGATAAAATATTTTAGTCAGGCAACGTATGAGATGTTTAGGCAACATTTCATTCTGAAGTCAGAGTGTATTTTCTCTCGCTTCAGCTCAAATAATGGCAGCCATTGATTTCAAGAACTTTTGCATTGCTCGTAATTGGTTGCGTCATATTTCTTTTTCATACTTTCCATTGAAGCTTCCATCGATGCATGCTTCAAAATATTTACAAATGGAGTACGCAATCGAGAAGTGCCCTCCGTGCTCCTGACCCTCCTGGGCTCCAATATGTGTGCTCGGAGCACGGTAGTATGCATTTTATGAAACACCAAATGTAATAATCTATCATTTATGTTCTTAACCCTGGGCAACATGGGCCTGGGAGGCTCATAGGGATATTGGTATCCACAGTACTCTACCAATTACACATTGTTCAATTCAATGCAATTGCGCTCCCCAAAAATGATGATTTTTTTTTTTACAGAAATGCACTGCAATTTAAGCTTTAAACTTTCTCTCTGCCTTATGGCAAAATGGTAGAATTGCAGGATAATAGCTTTAAAGCTGCAACAACAGGAAATCTCTG
>NW_025752398.1:0-12727 GCF_021184085.1 Oncorhynchus gorbuscha | reverse complement strand
GAAACCAGACAGAGATAACTGTCTGCACTGGGGAGTTAGGAAACCAGACAGAGATAACTGTCTCACTGGGGGTTAGGAAACCAGACAGAGATAACTGTCTCACTGGGGGTTAGGAAACCAGACAGAGATAACTGTCTCACTGGGGGTTAGGAAACCAGACAGAGATAACTGTCTCACTGGGGGGTTAGGAAACTAGACAGAGATAACTGTCTCACTGTACAGATTACAGTTGCAGACAGTTGACTCAGCCCTGTCAAACACAGTATCCGGTTGTCTGATGACGCTGCCCAGCATGGATTTGTCCTAAACCGAGGTCTCAATGTCTTAAACGGAGGTCTCAGTGTCCTAAACCGAGGTCTCAGTGTCCTAAACCGAGGTCTCAGTGTCCTAAACCGAGGTCTCAGTGTCCTAAACCGAGGTCTCAGTGTCCTAAACCGAGGTCTCAGTGTCCTAAACCGAGGTCTCAGTGTCCTAAACCGAGGTCTCAGAGAGCTATTTAAGCATGTGTCCTAATTGGGACCATATTTCCTATTTAGTGCACTATGTTTTGAACAGGGACCACAGCACTCTGGTGAAAAGTAGTGCACTATGTAGGAAATGGGGTGCCATTTATGTCACACGTTGCACTAGGAGCCAAAGGACTTCATTGCTGTAACAAGTGGCAGAGTGGAAATATATGTAGATGCTCTTTAGATTGTAGTGATACATTCATCATCGGAGCCAGAGGCCATTATCTCATTTCTATTTTCATCCCTAGATGTTGATTAGTTGTCGGTCATTAGATGGTGGTAAACGGAGGAGGGAAGGAGAGAGAGAGAGAGAGAGAGAGAGAGAGAGAGAGAGAGAGAGAGAGAGAGAGAGAGAGAGAGAGAGAGAGAGAGAGAGAGAGAGGAGAGAGAGAGAGAGAAGAGAGAGAGAGAGAGAGAGAGAGAGAGAGAGAGAGAGAGAGAGAGAGAGAGAGAGAGAGAGAGAGAGAGAGAGAGAGAGAGAGAAAGAGAGAGAGAGAGAGAGAGAGAGAGAGAGAGAGAGAGAGAGAGAGAGAGAGAGAGAGAGAGAGAGAGAGAGAGAGAGAGAGAGAGAGAGAGAGAGAGAGAGAGAGAGAGAGAGAGAGAGAGAGAGAGATAGAGAGAGAGAGAGAGAGAGAGAGAGATAGAGAGAGAGAGATGAGAGAGAGAATGAGAGAGAGAGAGAGAGAGAGAGAGAGAATGAGAGAGAGAGAGAGAGAGAGAGAGAGAGAGAGAGAGAAGAGAGAGAGAAAGGGAGAGAGAGCGAGAGAGAGAGAGATGTGCTCTTGTGTTGAGGGTAGTTGCTGCTGTTAGTCTAAGTATAATAATGTATTTAAGACACGCAACATGTTGTATATCCTCAGTCACGTCAACTGCTGGAAAACAAAACACACTTCACAACACTTTTTATTTTTATAGTGTTATTATTTGTATGTCTTTATGACACACAGACACACATGTGGGATGCTTGCTTCTGTATTACATTCTCATGTACTCAGACCCCTTGACTTTTTCCATATGTTGTTACATTACAGCCTTATTCTAACATGATTAAACAAACATCTAAAACACAATACCTCATGATGACATCACAATACTCCATAATGACATCACAATACTCCATAATAACATCACAATACCCCATGATGACATCACAATACCCCATGATGACATCACAATACTCCATATTAACATCACAATACCCCATGATGACATCACAATACCCCATAATGACATCACAATACTCCATAATGACATCACAATACTCCACAATGACATCACAATACCCCATAATGACATCACAATACCCCATGATGACATCACAATACCCCATGATGACATCACAATACTCTATAATGACATCACAATACTCCATAATGACATCAAGCAATACTCCAAGGTCAACACCACAATACCCATGAGATGACATCAACACCCCATGATGACATCACACACCCATGATGACATCAATAATACCCCATGATGACATCACAATACTCCATAATAACATCACATCAATACCCCATGATGACATCACAATACCCCATGATGACATCTCAAATACTCCATAATGACATCAAAATACCTTACAAATGACATCACAACACTCTATAATGACATCACATACTCCATAATGACATCACAATACCCCATGATGACATCACAATTACCCCATGATGACATCTCAATACTCCATGATGACATCACAATACCCCATGATGACATCACAATACCCCATGATGACATCACAATACTCCATAATGACATCACAATAGCCCATGTTATATGTTGTTACGTTACAGCTTTATTCTATAAATGGATTAAACTAAAAAAGTCCTGATCCATCTAAACACAATTACCCCATAGTGACATTTTTGCAATGTATTAAAATGTTTACTTAGATAAGTAATCAGACCCGTTGCTATGAGACTCGAAATTGAGCTCAGGTGCATCCTGTTTCCTTGATTATCCTTGAGATGTTTCTACAACTTGATTGGAGTCCACCTGTGGTAAATTCTAATGATTGACATGATTTGAAAGGCACACACCTGTCTATATAAGGTCCTCACAGTTTACAGTGAATGTCAGAGCAAAACCAAGCCATGAGGTGGAAGGAATTGTCCATAGAGCTCTGAGACAGGTTTGTGTCAAGGCACAGATCTGGGGAAGGGTACCAAAAAATGTCTGCAGTATTGAAGGTCCCAAGAACACAGTGGCCTCCATCATTCTGCAGCATGGAAGGTCCCCAAGAACACAGTGGCCTCCATCATTCTTAAATGGAAGATGTTTGAACCACCAAGACTCTTCCTAGAGCTGGCAGTCCACCAAACTGACCAATCGGGGAGAAGGGCCTTGGTCAGGAGGTGACAAGAACACGATGGTCACTCTGACAGAGCTCCAGAGGTCCTCTGTGAGATGGGAGAACCTTCCAGAAAGACAACTATCTCTGCAGCAACAATCAGACTCCTTTATGGTAGAGTGGCCAGACGGAAGCCATTCCTCAGTAAAAGGCACATGACAGCCCACTTGTAGTCTGCCAAAAGGCACCAAATGGACTCAAACCATGAGAAAAAAGATTCACTTGTCTGATGAAACCAAGACTGAACTCTTTGGGCTGGGCTGAATGGAAGCATGTGCGCGGCACACGCTCCCTGAGAAACCTGCCCATCCTGCCACCATCATGTCCTACGGTGAAGCATGGTGGTGGCAGCATCATGTCTGAGGAAACCTGCTGGTGAAGCACCATCCCTGGCACCATCCCTATGGTGAAGCATGGTGGTGGCAGCATCATGTCTGAGGAAACCTGGCACCATCCCTATGGTGAAGCATGGTGGTGGCAGCATCATGTCTGGAGGAAACCTGGCACTATCCCTACGGTGAAGCAAGGTGGTGGTGGCAGCATCTTGTGGTGGTGGCAGAGGGGAAACCTACCACCATCCCTACGGTGAAGCATGGTGGTGGTAGCATCATGCTGTGGGAAGGTTTTCAGTGGCAGGGACTGGGAGACTAGTCAGATCGAGGCAAAGATGAACAGAGCACAGAGAGATCTCTGATGAAAACCTTCTCCAGAGCGCCCAGGACCTCAGACTGGGGCGAAGGTTCACCTTCCAACAGGACAAACAACCCTAATCACAAGCCAAGACAACGCAGGAGTGGCTTCAGGACAAGTCTCTGAATTTCTTTCTGTGACCCAGCCAGAACCCTTAAATGAACCCGATCGAACATCTCTGGAGAGACCTGAAAGAAGCTGTGCAGGGATGGTCCCATCCAACCTGACAGAGCTTGAGAGGATCTGTGGAGAATTAATGGGAGAAACTCCCCAAATACAGGTCTGCCAAGCTTGTAGCGTGTCTGTGTGTGTGTGTGTGTGTGTGTGTGTGTGTGTGTGTGTGTGTGTGTGTGTGTGTGTGTGTGTGTGTGTGTGTGTGTGTGTGTGTGTGTGTGTGTGTGTGTGTGTGTGTGTGTGAGTGAGTTTGGGCGTTTTTGTGTTTCCAGTTTTATTTTCACAATCGCAAGAACAGTAATCAATAACAATGTAGCACTAAAAATAACAAGAAAACAACAATAAGAAATAAGAACACACTATACAGGGTCAGTTAGTACCATACTATATACAGGGTCAGTTAGTACCATACTATATACAGGGTCAGTTAGTACCATACTATATACAGGGTCAGTTAATACCATACTATATACAGGTTCAGTTAATACCATACTATATACAGGGTCAGTTAATACCATACTATATACAGGGTCAGTTAATACCATACTCTATACAGGGTCAGTTAATACCATACTATATACAGGGTCAGTTAATACCCATACTATATACAGGGTCAAATATCATACTATACAGTCAGTTATACCATACTATATACAGGGTCAGTTAGTACCATACTATATACAGGGTCAGTTAATACCATACTATATACAGGTCAGGGTCAGTTAATATACTATATACAGGGTCAGTTATACTACTCATATACAGGGTCAGTTAATACCATACTATATACAGGGTCAGTTAATACCATACTATATACAGGGTCAGTTATATACCATTTAATACCATACTATATACAGGGTCAAATACCATACTATATACAGGGTCAGTTAATACCATACTCATCAGTATAGGGTCAGTTAATACCATACTATATACAGGGTCAGTTATCACTCATACTATATACAGGGTCATTACTATATACAGGGTCAGTTAATACCATACTATATACAGGGTCAGTTAATACCATACTATATACAGGGTCAGTTAATACTACTATATACAGGGTCAGTTAATACACGGTCAGTTAATACTACCACATACAGGGTCAGTTAATACCATACTATATACAGGGTCAGTTAATACCAGTATATATACAGGGGTCAGTTAATACCATACTATATACAGGGTCAACAACAGTTAATACTACTATATACAGGGTCATACTTATGTAGGTCAGTTAGTACCCATACTATATACAGGGTCAGTTAATACTATATACAGGGTCAGTTAGTACCATACTATATACAGGGTCAGTTAATACCATACTATATACAGGGTTCAGTTAATACCATACCATACTATATACCATACTATATACAGGGTCAGTTAATACCATAATATATAAGAGGATAAAAGTTAATACCATACTATATACAGGGTCAGTTAATACCATACTTATATACAGGGGTCAGTTAGTACCATACTATATACAGGGTCAGTTAGTACCATACTATATACAGTACCATACTATATACAGGGTCAGTTAATATACTATATACAGGGTCAGTTAATATATATATACAGGGTCAGTTAATGCACTATATACAGGGTCAGTTAATACCATACTATATACAGGGGGTCAGTTAATACCATACTATATACAGGGTCAGTTAATACTATACTATATACACGGTCAGTTAATACTATATACAGGGTCAGTTAATACCATACTATATACAGGGTCAGCTTAATACCATACTATATACAGGGTCAGTTAATACTATATATACTTTATATACAGGGTCAGTTAATACCATACTATATACAGGGTCAGTTAATACCATATACTTCATATACAGGTCAGTTAGTACCATACTATATACAGGTCAGTTAGCACCCATACATATACAGGAATGTCATATACAGGGTCAGTTAATACCATACTATATACAGGGTCAGTTAGTACCATACTATATACAGGGTCAGTTGAACATCACCATACTATATACAGGGTCAAGTCAGTTAATACCATACTATATACAGGGTCAGTTAGTACCACCAGGTTCAGTTATACTACCATATACAGGGTCAGTTAATACCATACTATATACAGGGTCAGTTAATACCATACTATATACAGGGTCAGTTAATACCATACTATATACAGGGTCCATACTATATACAGGGTCAGTTAGTACCATACTATATACAGGGTCAGTTAGTACCATAATATATACAGGGTCATAATATATACAGGGTCGGATTTAATACCATACTATATACAGGGTCAGTTACCCATACTATATCCATTAGTACCATACTATATACAGGGTCAGTTAATACCATACTATATACAGGGTCAGTTAATACCATACTATATACAGGGTCAGTTAATACTATACCATTAATATATATACAGGGTCAGTTAGTACCATACTATATACAGGTCAGTTAGTACCATACTATATACAGGGTCAGTTAATACTATATACAGGGTCATTTAATACCATATATATACAGGGTCAGTTAATACTATATACAGGGTCAGTTAATACCATACTATAGAGGGTCAGTTAATACCCATACTATATACAGGGTCAGTTAATACCATACTATATACAGGGTCAGTTCATACCATACTATATACAGGGTCAGTTAATACCATACTATATACAGGGTCAGTTAATACCATACTATATACAGGGTCAGTTAATACCATATACAGGGTCAGTTAATACCATACTATATACAGGGTCAGTTATTACACATACTATATACAGGGTCAGTTAATACCATACTATATACAGGGTCAGTTAGTACCATACTATACAGGGTCAGTTATTACCATACTATATACAGTTAGTTAATGCCTTACTATATACAGGGTCAGTTAATACCATACTATATACGGGGTCAGTTAATACCATATACTATATACAGGGTCAGTTAATACCACCATACTATATACAGGGTCCGGTGTACCATACTATATACAGGGTCAGTTAATACCATACTATATACAGGGTCAGTTAATACCATACTATATACAGGGTCAGTTAATACCATACTATATACAGGGTCAGTTAGTACCATACTATATACAGGGTCAGTTAATACCATACTATATACAGGGTCAGTTAATACCATACTATATACAGTGTCAGTTAATACCATACTATATACAGGGTCAGTTAGTACCATACTATATACAGGGTCAGTTAATACCATACTATATACAGGGTCAGTTAATACCATACTATATACAGGGTCAGTTAATACCATAATATATACAGGGTCAGTTAATACCATACTATATACAGGGTCAGTTAATACCATACTATTTACAGGGTCAGTTAATACCATACTATATACAGGGTCAGTTAATACCATACTCTATACAGGGTCAGTTAATACCATACTATATAAAGGGTCAGTTAATACCATACTATATACAGGGTCAGTTAAAACCATACTATATACAGGGTCAGTTAATACCATACTATATACAGGGTCAGTTAATACCATACTATATACAGGGTCAGTTAATACTATATACAGGGTCAGTTAATACCATACTATATACAGGTTCAGTTAATACCATACTATATACAGGGTCAGTTAGTACCATACTATATACAGGGTCAGTTAATACCATACTATATACAGGGTCAGTTAATACTATATACAGGGTCAGTTAATACCATACTATATACAGGTTCAGTTAATACCATACTATATACAGGGTCAGTTAATACTATATACAGGGTCAGTTAATACCATACTATATACAGGGTCAGTTAGTACCATACTATATACAGGGTCAGTTAATACCATACTATATACAGGGTCAGTTAATACTATATACAGGGTCAGTTAATACCATACTATATACAGGGTCAGTTAATACCATACTATATACAGGGTCAGTTAATACCATACTATATACAGGGTCAGTTAATACCATACTATATACAGGGTCAGTTAATACCATACTATATACAGGGTCAGTTAATACCATACTATATACAGGGTCAGTTAGTACCATACTATATACAGGGTCAGTTAATACCATACTATATACAGGGTCAGTTAATACCATATACAGGGTCAGTTAATACCATACTATATACAGGGTCAGTTAATACCATACTATATACAGGGTCAGTTAATACCATACTATATACAGGGTCAGTTAATACTATATACAGGGTCAGTTAATACCATACTATATAGAGGGTCAGTTAATACCATACTATATACAGGGTCAGTTAATACCATACTATATACAGGGTCAGTTAATACTATACTATATAGAGGGTCAGTTAATACCATACTATATACAGGGTCAGTTAGTACCATACTATATACAGGGTCAGTTAATACCATACTATATACAGGGTCAGTTAGTACCATACTATATACAGGGTCAGTTAATACCATACTATATAGAGGGTCAGTTAGTACCATACTATATACAGGGTCAGTTAATACCATACTATATAGAGGGTCAGTTAATACCATTACTATATACAGGGTCAGTTAGTACCATACTATATACAGGGTCAGTTAATACCATACTATATACAGGGTCAGTTAGTACCATACTATATACAGGGTCAGTTAATACCACACTATATACAGGGTCAGTTAGTACCATACTATATAAAGGGTCAGTTAGTACCATACTATATACAGGGTCAGTTAATACTATATACAGGGTCAGTTAGTACCATACTATATACAGGGTCAGTTAATACCATACTATATACAGGGTCAGTTAATACCATACTATATACAGGGTCAGTTAATACCATACTCTATACAGTGTCAGTTAGTACCATACTATATACAGGGTCATTTAGTACCATACTATATACAGGGTCAGTTAGTACCATACTATATACAGGGTCAGTTAATACCACACTATATACAGGGTCAGTTAGTACCATACTATATACAGGGTCAGTTAATACCATACTATATACAGGGTCAGTTAGTACCATACTATATACAGGGTCAGTTAATACCATACTATATACAGGGTCAGTTAGTACCATACTATATACAGGGTCAGTTAATACCATACTATATACAGGGTCAGTTAATACCATACTATATACAGGGTCAGTTAATACCATACTATATACAGGGTCAGTTAATACCATACTATATACAGGGTCAGTTAATACCATACTATATACAGGGTCAGTTAATACCATATAAAGGGTCAGTTAATACCATACTATATACAGGGTCAGTTAGTACCATACGTATATACAGGGTCAGTTAGTACCATACTATATACAGGGTCAGTTAATACCATACTATATACAGGGTCAGTTAATAACATACTATATACAGGGTCAGTTAATACCATACTATATACAGGGTCAGTTAATACCATACTATATACAGGTTCAGTTAATACCATACTATATACAGGGTCAGTTAGTACCATACTATATACAGGGTCAGTTAGTACCATACTATATACAGGGTCAGTTAATACCATATTATATACAGGGTCAGTTAATACCATACTATATACAGGGTCAGTTAGTACCATACTATATACAGGGTCAGTTAATACCATACTATATACAGGGTCAGTTAATACCATACTATATACAGGGTCAGTTAATACCATATTATATACAGGGTCAGTTAATACCATACTATATACAGGGTCAGTTAGTACCATACTATATACAGGGTCAGTTAGTACCATACTATATACAGGGTCAGTTAGTACCATACTATATACAGGGTCAGTTAATACCATACTATATACAGGGTCAGTTAATACCATACTATATACAGGATCAGTTAATACCATACTATATACAGGGTCAGTTAATACCATACTATATACAGGGTCAGTTAATACCATACTATATACAGGGTCAGTTAATACCATACTATATACAGGGTCAGTTAATACTATATACAGGGTCAGTTAATACCATAATATATACAGGGTCAGTTAATACCATACTATATACAGGGTCAGTTAGTACCATACTATATACAGGGTCAGTTAGTACCATACTATATACAGGGTCAGTTAATACCATACTATATACAGGGTCAGTTAATACCATACTATATACAGGGTCAGTTAATACCATACTATATACAGGGTCAGTTAATACCATACTATATACAGGGTCAGTTAATACCATATATAAGGGTCAGTTAATACCATACTATATACAGGGTCAGTTAGTACCATACGATATACAGGGTCAGTTAGTACCATACTATATACAGGGTCAGTTAATACCATACTATATACAGGGTCAGTTAATACCATATTATATACAGGGTCAGTTAATACCATACTATATACAGGGTCAGTTAATACCATACTATATACAGGGTCAGTTAATACCATACTATATACAGGGTCAGTTAGTACCATACTATATACAGGGTCAGTTAGTACCATACTATATACAGGGTCAGTTAATACCATATTATATACAGGGTCAGTTAATACCATACTATATACAGGGTCAGTTAGTACCATACTATATACAGGGTCAGTTAATACCATACTATATACAGGGTCAGTTAATACCATACTATATACAGGGTCAGTTAATACCATATTATATACAGGGTCAGTTAATACCATACTATATACAGGGTCAGTTAGTACCATACTATATACAGGGTCAGTTAGTACCATACTATATACAGGGTCAGTTAGTACCATACTATATACAGGGTCAGTTAATACCATACTATATACAGGGTCAGTTAATACCATACTATATACAGGGTCAGTTAATACCATACTATATACAGGGTCAGTTAATACCATACTATATACAGGGTCAGTTAATACCATACTATATACAGGGTCAGTTAATACCATACTATATACAGGGTCAGTTAATACCATACTATATACAGGTTCAGTTAATACCATACTATATACAGGGTCAGTTAGTACCATACTATATACAGGGTCAGTTAGTACCATACTATATACAGGGTCAGTTAATACCATACTATATACAGGGTCAGTTAATACCATACTATATACAGGGTCAGTTAATACCATACTATATACAGGGTCAGTTAATACCATACTATATACAGGGTCAGTTAATACCATACTATATACAGGGTCAGTTAATACCATACTATATACAGGGTCAGTTAATACCATACTATATACAGGGTCAGTTAATACTATATACAGGGTCAGTTAATACTATATACAGGGTCAGTTAATACCATACTATATACAGGGTCAGTTAATACCATACTATATACAGGGTCAGTTAATACTATATACAGGGTCAGTTAATACTATATACAGGGTCAGTTAATACCATACTATATACAGGGTCAGTTAATACCATACTATATACAGGGTCAGTTAATACTATATACAGGGTCAGTTAATACTATATACAGGGTCAGTTAATACCATACTATATACAGGGTCAGTTAATACCATACTATATACAGGGTCAGTTAATACCATTACTATATACAGGGTCAGTTATTACCATACTATATACAGGGTCAGTTAATACCATACTATATACAGGGTCAGTTAGTACCATACTATATACAGGGTCAGTTAATACCATACTATATACAGGGTCAGTTAATACCATATACAGGGTCAGTTAATACCATACTATATACAGGGTCAGTTAATACCATACTATATACAGGGTCAGTTAATACCATACTATATACAGGGTCAGTTAATACCATACTATATACAGGGTCAGTTAATACCATACTATATACAGGGTCAGTTAATACCATATACAGGGTCAGTTAATACCATACTATATACAGGGTCAGTTAATACCATACTATATACAGGGTCAGTTAATACCATACTATATACAGGGTCAGTTAATACCATACTATATACAGGGTCAGTTAATACCATACTATATACAGGGTCAGTTAATACTATACTATATACAGGGTCAGTTAATACCATACTATATACAGGGTCAGTTAATACCATACTATATACAGGGTCAGTTAATACCATACTATATACAGGGTCAGTTAATACTATACTATATACAGGGTCAGTTAATACTATACTATATACAGGGTCAGTTAATACTATACTATATACAGGGTCAGTTAATACCATACTATATACAGGGTCAGTTAATACCATACTATATACAGGGTCAGTTAATACCATACTATATACAGGGTCAGTTAATACCATACTATATACAGGGTCAGTTAATACCATACTATGTACAGGGTCAGTTAATACCATACTATATACAGGGTCAGTTAATACCATACTATATACAGGGTCAGTTAATACCATACTATATACAGGGTCAGTTAATACCATACTATATACAGGGTCAGTTAATACCATACTATATACAGGGTCAGTTAATACCATACTATATACAGGGTCAGTTAATACCATACTATATACAGGGTCAGTTAATACCATACTATATACAGGGTCAGTTAATACCATACTATATACAGGGTCAGTTAATACCATACTATATACAGGGTCAGTTAATACCATACTATATACAGGGTCAGTTAATACCATACTATATACAGGGTCAGTTAATACCATACCATATACAGGGTCAGTTAATACCATACTATATACAGGGTCAGTTAATACCATACCATATACAGGGTCAGTTAATGCCATACTATATACAGGGTCAGTTAATACCATACTATATAGAGGGTCAGTTAATACCATACTATATACAGGGTCAGTTAATACCATACTATATACAGGGTCAGTTAATACCATACTATATACAGGGTCAGTTAATACCATACCATATACAGGGTCAGTTAATACCATACTATATACAGGGTCAGTTAATACCATACTATATACAGGGTCAGTTAGTACCATACTATATACAGGGTCAGTTAATACCATATACAGGGTCAGTTAATACCATACTATATACAGGGTCAGTTAATACCATACTATATACAGGGTCAGTTAATACCATAC
>NW_025752397.1:0-12727 GCF_021184085.1 Oncorhynchus gorbuscha | reverse complement strand
TGTTATGCAGGTGAATGAGGACCCAAAAGCGACTTGGCGAAAACAGAGTCTTTAATCCAGTAAAGTAAATATACAATCATAAAGCACAATTCCACTCGTAATGATGAGAACAGACTGGAGACTCGATCATGAACTGCAGGTTGCCTCGGGAAGGCACTTGAGGCGTAGCAGACTCAGACACCTGCTCACCACGCAGCATCTGAGGGAAACACGACACGACAGGGCGATACACAGACACAGCACGGTGAACAATAGACAAGGATCCGACAGGGCAGAAACGGAAAACAAGGGGAGAAATAGGGACTCTAATCAGGGAAAAAGATAGGGAACAGGTGTGGGAAGACTAAATGATTGATTAGGGGAATAGGAACAGCTGGGAGCAGGAACAGAACGATAGAGAGAAGAGAGAGGAAAGGGAGAGAGAAAAGGGGAGCAACCTAAAAAAAAGACCAGCAGGGGAAAACGAACAGAGGGAAAAGCAAAATGACAAGACAATATAAGACAAAACATGACAGTACCCCCCACTCACCGGCGCCTCCTGGCGCACTCGAGAGAATCCTGCGGCAACGGAGGAAATCATCAATAAGTGAACGGTCCAGCACGTCCCGAGCGGAACCCAACTCCTCTCCTCAGGACCGTAACCCTCCCAATCCACTAAGTATTGGTGACCCCGTCCCCGAGAACGCATGTCCATGATCCTACGTACCTTGTAAATAGGTGCGCTCTCGACAAGGACGGGAGGGGAGGGAAGACGAACGGGTGCGAAGAAAGGGCTTGACACAGGAGACATGGAAGACAGGATGGACGCGGCGAAGATGTCGCGGAAGAAGCAGTCGCACAGCGACAGGATTGACTACCTGGGAGACACGACGGACCAATGAACCGCGGAGTCAACTTACGAGAAGCTGTCGTAAGAGGAAGGTTGCGAGTGGAAAGCCACACTCTCTGGCCGCAACAATACCTTGGACTCTTAATCCTACGTTTATTGGCGGCTCTCACAGTCTGTGCCCTGTAACGGCAAAGTGCAGACCTCACCCTCCTCCAGGTGCGCTCACAACGTTGGACAAACGCTTGAGCGGAGAGAGACGCTGGACTCGGCAAGCTGGGATGAGAACAGAGGAGGCTGGTAGCAGACTACTCTGAAACGGAAGATAACCCGGTAGCAGACGAAGGAAAGCGAGTTGTGGCGCGTATTCTGCCCAGGGGAGCTGTTCTGCCCAAGACGCAGGGTTTCTGAAAGAAAGGCTGCGTAGTATGCGACCAATCGTCTGATTGGCCCTCTCTGCTGACCGTTAGACTGAGGATGAAACCCGGAAGAGAGACTGACAGACGCACCAATCAAACGACAGAACTCCCTCAAAACTGTGACGTGAATTGCGGGCCTCTGTCTGAAACGCGTCTAACGGGAGACCATGAATTCTGAACACATTCTCGATGATGATTTGTGCCGTCTCCTTAGCGGAAGGAAGTTTAGCGAGGGAATGAAATGTGCCGCCTTAGAGAACCTATGACAACCGTAAGAATCACAGTCTTCCCCCGCAGACAAAGGCAGACCCGGTAATGAAGTCTAGGGCGATGTGAGACCATGGTCGAGAAGGAATGGGAGCGGTCTGAGGCGACCGGCAGGAGGAGAGTTACCTGACTTAGTCTGCGCGCAGTCCGAACAAGCAGCCACGAAGCGGCGCGTGTCACGCTCCTGAGTCGGCCACCAAAAGCGCTGGCGAATAGACGCAAAGAGTGCCTCGAACACCGGGATGACCAGCTAACTTGGCAGAGTGAGCCCACTGAAGAACAGCCAGACGAGTGGAAACAGGAATGAAAGAAGGTTACTAGGACAAGCGCGGCGACGCAGTGTGCGTGAGTGCTTGCTTAACCTGTCTTTCAATTCCCCAGACTGTCAACCCGACAACACGCCCATAAGGAAGAATCCCCTCGGGATCAGTCGAAGCCACAGAAGAACTAAAAAGACGGGATAAGGCATCAGGCTTGGTGTTCTTGCTACCCGGACGGTAAGAAATCACAAACTCGAAACGAGCGAAAAACAACGCCCAACGAGCTTGACGAGCATTAGAGTCGTTTGGCAGAACGGATGTACTCAAGGTTCTTATGGTCTGTCCAAACGACAAAGGCAATGGTCGCCCCCTCCAACCACTGTCGCCATTCGCCTAGGGCTAAGCGGATGGCGAGCAGTTAGCGTTACCCACATCATAGTTGCGTTCAGATGGCGACAGGCGATGAGAAAAATAAGCGCAAGGATGAACCTTATCGTCAGACTGGAAGCGCTGGGATAGAATGGCTCCCACGCCTACCTCTGAAGCGTCAACCTCGACAATGAATTGTCTAGTGACGTCAGGAGTAACGAGGATAGGAGCGGACGTAAAGCGTTCTTTTAGAAGATCAAAGCTCCTGGGCGGAACCGGACCACTTAAAACACGTCTTGACAGAAGTAAGAGCTGTGAGAGGGGCAGCAACTTGACCGAAATTACGAGATGACGCCGATAGAAATTAGCGAAACCTAGAAAGCGCTGCAACTCGACACGTGACCTTGGAACGGGCCAATCACTGACAGCTTGGACCTTAGCGGAATCCATCTGAATGCCTTCAGCGGAAATAACGGAACCGAGAAAAGTAACGGAGGAGACATGAAAAGAGCACTTCTCAGCCTTCACGTAGAGACAATTCTCTAAAAGGCGCTGTAGAACACGTCGAACGTGCTGAACATGAATCTCGAGTGACGGTGAAAAAATCAGGATATCGTCAAGATAGACAAAAACAAAGATGTTCAGCATGTCTCTCAGAACATCATTAACTAATGCCTGAAAAACAGCTGGCGCATTGGCGAGACCAAACGGCAGAACCCGGTACTCAAAATGCCCTAGCGGAGTGTTAAACGCCGTTTTCCACTCGTCCCCCTCTCTGATGCGCACGAGATGGTAAGCGTTACGAAGGTCCAACAGTAAAGCACCTGGCTCCCTGCAGAATCTCGAAGGCTGATGACATAAGGGGAAGCGGATAGATTCTTAGCAGTTATGTCATTCAGCCCTCGATAATCACGCAGGGCGCAGAGCCGTCCTTTTCTTAACAAAAAAAAACCCCGCCCCGGCCGGAGGGAAGAAGGCACTATGGTACCGGCGTCAAGAGACACAGACAAATAATCCTCGAGAGCCTTACGTTCGGGAGCCGACAGAGAGTATAGTCTACCCCGAGGAGGAGTGGTCCCCGGAAGGAGATCAATACTACAATCATACGACCGGTGAGGAGGAAGGGAGTTGGCTCGGGACCGACTGAAGACCGTGCGCAGATCATGATATTCCTCCGGCACTCCTGTCAAATCGCCAGGTTCCTCCTGAGAAGTGGGGACAGAAGAAATGGGAGGGATGGCAGACATTAAACACTTCACATGACAAAAACGTTCCAGGATAGGATAGAATTACTAGACCAATTAATAGAAGGATTATGACATACTAGCCAGGGATGACCCAAAACAACAGGTGTAAAAGGTGAACGAAAAATCAAAAAAAGAAATAGTCTCACTGTGGTTACCAGATACTGTGAGGGTTAAAGGTAGTGTCTCAAATCTGATACTGGGAAGATGACTACCATCTAAAGCGAACATGGGCGTAGGCTTGTCTAACTGTCTGAAAGGAATGTCATGTTTCCGAGCCCATGCTTCGTCATGAAACAACCCTCAGCCCCAGAGTCTATCAAGGCACTGCATGTAGCACCCGAACCGGTCCAGCGTAGATGGACCGACATAGTAATTACAGGATCTAGATGGAGAGACCTGAGTAGTAGCGCTCACCAGTAGCCCTCCGCTTACTGATGAGCTCTGGCTTTACTGGACATGAATTGACAAAATGTCCATCAAATCCGCAATAGAGGCACAGGCGGTTGGTGATCCTCCGTTCCCTCTCCTTAGTCGAGAATCACGAATACCTCCCAGCTGCATGGGCTCAGTCTCTGAGCCAGAGGTGGGAGATGGTTGCGATGCGGAGCAGGGAAACACCGTTGGCGCGAGCTCTCTTCCACGAGCCTGGTGACGAAGATCTACCCGTCGTTCTATGCGGATGGCGAGAGCAATCAAAGAGTCCACACTTGAAGGAACCTCCCGGGAGAGAATCTCATCTTTAACCACTGCGTGGAGTCCCTCCAGAAAACGAGCGAGCAGCGCCGGCTCGTTCCACTCACTAGAGGCAGCAAGAGTGCGAAACTCAATAGAGTAATCCGTTATGGATCGATCACCTTGGCATAGGGAAGCCAGGGCCCTAGAAGCCTCCCTACCAAAAACTGAACGGTCAAAAACGAATCATCTCCTCTTTAAAGTTCTGGTAATTGTTAGAGCAATCAGCCCTTGCCTCCCAGATAGCTGTGCCCCACTCTCGAGCCCGGCCAGTAAGGGAGTGAAATGGCGTAAGCAACCCGAGCTCTCTCTCTAGAGTATGTGTTGGGTTGGAGAGAGAACACAATATCACACTGGGTGAGAAGGAGCGGCACTCCGTGGGCTGCCCGGAGTAGCAAGGTGGGTTATTAACCCTAGGTTCCGGAGGCTCGGCAGGCCAGGAAGTAACAGGTGGCACGGGACGAAGACTCTGGAACTGTCAGAGGAGTCGGAAACCTGAGCGGCCAGGTTCTCCACGGCATGGCGAGCAGCAGACAATTCCTGCTCGTGTCTGCCGAGCATGGCTCCTTGGATCTCGACGGCAGTGTTACGGCGTCTGTAGTCGCTGGGTCCATTCTTTGGTCGGATCCTTCTGTTATGCAGGTGAATGAGGACCCAAAAGCGACTTGGCGAAAACAGAGTCTTTAATCCAGTAAAGTAAATATACAATCATAAAGCACAATTCCACTCGTAATGACGAGAACAGACTGGAGACTCGATCATGAACTGCAGGTTGCCTCGGGAAGGCACTTGAACGTAGCAGACTCAGACACCTGCTCACCACGCAGCATCTGAGGGAAACACGACACGACAGGGCGATACACAGACACAGCACGGTGAACAATAGACAAGGATCCGACAGGGCAGAAACGGAAAACAAGGGGAGAAATAGGGACTCTAATCAGGAAAAAAGATAGGGAACAGGTGTGGGAAGACTAAATGATTGATTAGGGGAATAGGAACAGCTGGGAGCAGGAACGGAACGATAGAGAGAAGAGAGAGAGGAAGGGAGAGAGAAAAAGGGGAACGAACCTAAAAAGACCAGCAGGGGAAAACGAACAGAGGAAAAGCAAAATGACAAGACAATATACATTTACATTTACATTTAAGTCATTTAGCAGACACTCTTATCCAGAGCGACTTACAAATTGGTGCATTCACCTTATGACATCCAGTGGGACAGTCACTTAACAATAGTGCATCTAAAACTTAGGGGGGTGGGGTGAGAGGGATTACTTAACCTATCCTGGTATTCCTTAAAAGTGGGGTTTCAGGTGTCTCCAGGAAGGTGGTGATTGACTCCCGCTGTCCTGGCGTCGTGAGGGAGTTTGTTCCACCATTGGGGGGCCAGGGCAGCGAACAGTTTTGACTGGGCTGAGCGGGAGCTGTACTTCCTCAGTGGTAGGGGAGGCCGAGCAGGCCAGAGGTGGATGAAGCAGTGCCCTTGTTTTGGGTGTAGGGCCTGATCAGAGCCTGGAGGTACTGAGGTGCCGTTCCCTCACAGCTCCGTAGGCAAGCACCATGGTCTTGTAGCGGATGCGACTTCAACTGGAAGCCAGTGGAAGAGCGGAGAGCGGGGTAGCGTGAAGAACTTGGAAAGGTTGAACACCAGACGGGCTGCGGCGTTCTGGATGAGTTGAAGGGGTTTAATGGCACAGGCAGGGAGCCCAGCCAACAGCGAGTTGCAATATCAAGCAGGGAGATGACAAGTGCCTGGATTAGGACCTGCGCTTCCTGTGTGAGCAGGGTCGTACTCTGCGGATGTTGTAGAGCATGAACCTACAGGAGCAGACCCCGCCTTGATGTTAGTTGAGAACGACAGGGTGTTGTCAGGATCGCCAAAGTTCTTGGCGCTCTGGGGAGGAGGACACAATGGAGGTTGTCAGCCGTGATAAGCGAATCATCAGGAACGGGCAGTCCTTCCCGGGAGGAAGAGCAGCTCCGTCTTGCCGAGTTCAGCTTGAGGTGGTGATCCGTCATCCACACTGATATGTCTGCCAGACATGCAGAGATGCGGTCGCCACCTGGTCATCAGAAGGGGGAAAGGAGAAAGATTAATTGTGTGTCGTCTGCATAGCAATGATAAGAGAGACCATGTGAGGTTATGACAAAAGTGACTTGGTGTATAGCGAGAATAGGAGAGGGGCCAGAAACAGAGCCCTGGGGGACACCAGTGGTGAGAGCGTGGTGAGGAGACAGATTCTCGCCACGCCACCTGGTAGGAAGGCGACCTGTCAGGTAGGACGCAATCCAAGCGTGGGCCTCGCCGGAGATGCCCAAGCTCGGAGAGGGTGGAGAGGAGGATCTGATGGTTCACAGTATCGAAGGCAGCCGATAGATCTAGAAGGATGAGAGCAGAGGAGAGAGAGTTAGCTTTAGCAGTGCGGAGCGCCTCCGTGATACAGAGGAGAGCAGACTCAGTTGAATGACTAGTCTTGAAACCTGACTGATTTGGATCAAGAAAGGTCATTCAGAGAGAGATAGCGGGAAGCTGGCCAAGGACGGCACGTTCAGAGTTTTGGAGAGAAAAGAAAGAAGGGATACTGGTCTGTAATTGTTGACATCGGAGGGATCGAGTGTAGGTTTTTTCAGAAGGGGTGCAACTCTCGCTCTCTTGAAGACGGAAGGGACGTAGCCAACGGTCAGGGATGAGTTGATGAGCGAGGTGAGGTAAGGGAGAAGGTCTCCGGAAATGGTCTGGAGAAGAGAGGAGGGATAGGGTCAAGCGGGCAGGTTGTTGGGCGGCCGGCCGTCACAAGACGCGAGATTTCATCTGGAGAGAGGGGAGAAAGAGGTCAGAGCACAGGGTAGGGCAGTGTGAGCAGAACCAGCGGTGTCGTTTGACTTAAAACGAGGATCGGATGTCGTCGACCTTCTTTTCAAAATGGTTGACGAAGTCATCTGCAGAGAGGAGGAGGGGGGGGGGGGAGGATTCAGGAGGGAGGAGAAGGTGGCAAAGAGCTTCCTAGGGTTAGAGGCAGATGCTTGGAATTTAGCGTGGTAGAAAGTGGCTTTAGCAGCAGAGACAGAGGAGGAAAATGTAGAGAGGAGGGAGTGAAAGGATGCCAGGTCCGCAGGGAGGCGGTTTTCCTCCATTTCCGCTCGGCTGCCCGGAGCCCTGTTCTGTGAGCTCGCAATGAGTCATCGAGCCACGGAGCGGGAGGGAGGACCGAGCGGCCTGGAGGATAGGGGACATAGAGAGTCAAGGATGCAGAGAGGGAGGAGAGGAGGGTTGAGGAGGCAGAATCAGGAGATAGGTGGGAGAAGGTTTGAGCGGAGGGAAGAGATGATAGGATGGAAGAGGAGAGAGTAGCGGGGAGAGAGAGCGAAGGTTGGGACGGCGCGATACCATCCGAGTAGGGGCAGTGTGGGAGGTGTTGGATGAGAGCGAGAGGAAAAGGATACAAGGCAGTGGTCGGAGACTTGGAGGAGTTGCAATGAGGTTAGTGGAAGAACAGCATCTAGTAAAGATGAGGTCGAGCGTATTGCCTGCCTTGTGAGTAGGGGGAAGGTGAGAGGTGAGGTCAAAAGAGGAGAGGAGTGGAAAGAAGGAGGCAGAGAGGAAAGAGTCAAAGGTAGACGTGGGGGGAGGTTAAAGTCGCCCAGAACTGTGAGAGGTGAGCCGTCCTCAGGAAAGGAGCTTATCAAGGCATCAAGCTCATTGATGAACTCTCGAGGGAACCTGGAGGGCGATAAATGATAAGGATGTTAAGCTTGAAAGGGCTAGTAACTGTGACAGCATGGAATTCAAAGGAGCGATAGACAGATGGGTAAGGGGAGAAAGAGAGAATGACCACTTGGGAGAGATGAGGATCCGGTGCCACCACCCGCTGACCAGACGCTCTCGGGGTGTGCGAGAACACGTGGGCGGACGAAGAGAGTGCAGTAGGAGTAGCAGTGTTGTCTGTGGTGATCCATGTTTCCGTCAGTGCCAAGAAGTCGAGGGACTGGAGGGAGGCATAGGCTGAGATGAACTCTGCCTTGTTGACCGCAGATTGGCAGTTCCAGAGGCTACCGGAGACCTGGAACTCCACGTGGGTCGTGCGCGCTGGGACCACCAGAGTAGGGTGGCCGCGGCCACGCGGTGAGTGAGCGTTTGTATGGTCTGTGCAGAGAGAGAGAACAGGGATAAACAGACACATAGTTGACAGGCTACAGAAGAGGCTACGCTAATGCAAAGGAGATTGGAATGACAAGTGGACTACACGTCTCGAATGTTCAGAAAGTTAGCTACGTAGCAAGAATCTTATTGACTAAAATGATTAAAATGATACAGTACTGCTGAAGTAGGCCAGCTGGCAGTGGGTGCGTTGTTGACACTACACTAATCAAGTCGTTCCGTTGAGTGTAATAGTTTCTGCAGTGTTGCTATTCGGGGGCTAGCAGCTAGCTAGCAGTGTTGTTTACGTTACGTTGCGTTAAAAGAACGACAATAGATGGCTAGCGAACCTAGGAAATCGCTCTAGACTACACAATTATCTTTGATACAAAGACGGCTATGTAGCTAGCTAAGTAGCTAGCTACGATCAAACAAATCAAAACGTTGTACTGTAATGTAATATAATATAAGACAAACATGACAGTACCCCCCACTCACCGAGCGCCTCCTGGCGCACTCAAGGAGGAATCCTGGCGGCAACGGAGGAAATCATCAATAAGTGAACGGTCCAGCACGTCCCGAGACGGAACCCAACTCCTCTCCTCAGGACCGTAACCCTCCCAATCCACTAAGTATTGGTGACCCCGTCCCCGAGAACGCATGTCCATGATCCTACGTACCTTGTAAATAGGTGCGCTCTTGACAAGGACGGGAGGGGGAGGGAAGACGAACGGGGGTGCGAAGAAAGGGCTTGACACAGGAGAGGTGCGCTCACAACGTTGGACAAACGCTTGAGCGGAGGGAACGCTGGACTCGGCAAGCTGGGGATGAGAACAGAGGAGGCTGGTAACCCAGACTACTCTGAAACGGAGATAACCCGGTAGCAGACGAAGGAAGCGAATTGTGAGCGTATTCTGCCCAGGGAGCTGTTCTGCCCAAGACGCAGGGTTTCTGAAAGAAAGGCTGCGTAGTATGCGACCAATCGTCTGATTGGCCCTCTCTGCTTGACCGTTAGACTGGGGATGAAACCCGGAAGAGAGACTGACGGACGCACCAATCAAACGACAGAACTCCTCCAAAACTGTGACGTGAATTGCGGGCCTCTGTCTGAAACGGCGTCTAACGGAGGCCATGAATTCTGAACACATTCTCGATGATGATTTGTGCCGTCTCCTTAGCGGAAGGAAGTTTAGCGAGGGAATGAAATGTGCCGCCTTAGAGAACCTATCGACAACCGTAAGAATCACAGTCTTCCCCGCAGACAAAGGCAGACCGTAATGAAGTCTAGGGCGATGTGAGACCATGGTCGAGAAGGAATGGGGAGCGGTCTGAGACGACCGGCAGGAGGAGAGTTACCTGACTTAGTCTGCGCGCAGTCCGAACAAGCAGCCACGAAACGGGGCGCGTGTCACGCTCCTGAGTCGGCCACCAAAAGCGCTGGCGAATAGACGCAAGAGTGCCTCAACACCGGGATGACCAGCTAACTTGGCAGAGTGAGCCCACTGAAGAACAGCCAGACGAGTGGAAACAGGAACGAAAAAGAAGGTTACTAGGACAAGCGCGCGCGACGCAGTGTGCGTGAGTGCTTGCTTAACCTGTCTTTCAATTCCCCAGACTGTCAACCCGACAACACGCCCATAAGGAAGAATCCCCTCGGATCAGTAGAAGCCACAGAAGAACTAAAAAGACGGGATAAGGCATCAGGCTTGGTGTTCTTGCTACCCGGACGGTAAAACGCCGATAGAAATTAGCGAAACCTAGAAAGCGCTGCAACTCGACACGTGACCTTGAAACGGGCCAATCACTGACAGCTTGACCTTAGCGGAATCCATCTGAATGCCTTCAGCGGAAATAACGGAACCGAGAAAAGTAACGGAGGAGACATGAAAAGAGCACTTCTCAGCCTTCACGTAGAGACAATTCTCTAAAAAGGCGCTGTAGAAACACGTCGAACGTGCTGAACATGAATCTCGAGTGACGGTGAAAAATCAGGATATCGTCAAGATACAAAAACAAAGATGTTCAGCATGTCTCTCAGAACATCATTAACTAATGCCTGAAAACAGCTGGCGCATTGGCGAGACCAAACGGCAGAACCCGGTACTCAAAATGCCCTAACGGAGTGTTAAACGCCGTTTTCCACTCGTCCCCCTCTCTGATGCGCACGAGATGGTAAGCGTTACGAAGGTCCAACTTAGTAAAGCACCTGGCTCCCTGCAGAATCTCGAAGGCTGATGACATAAGGGGAAGCGGATAACGATTCTTAACCGTTATGTCATTCAGCCCTCGATAATCCACGCAGGGGCGCAGAGTACCGTCCTTTTTCTTAACAAAAAACCCCGCCCGGCCGGAGAGGAAGAAGGCACTATGGTACCGGCGTCAAGAGACACAGACAAATAATCCTCGAGAGCCTTACGTTCGGGAGCCGACAGAGAGTATAGTCTACCCCGAGGAGGAGTGGTCCCCGGAAGGAGATCAATACTACAATCATACGACCGGTGAGGAGGAAGGGAGTTGGCTCGGGACCGACTGAAGACCGTGCGCAGATCATGATATTCCTCCGGCACTCCTGTCAAATCGCCAGGTTCCTCCTGAGAAGTGGGGACAGAAGAAACGGGAGGGATGGCAGACATTAAACACTTCACATGACAAGAAACGTTCCAGGATAGGATAGAATTACTAGACCAATTAATAGAAGGATTATGACATACTAGCCAGGGATGACCCAAAACAACAGGTAAAAGGTGAACGAAAAATCAAAAAGAAATAGTCTCACTGTGGTTACCAGATACTGTGAGGGTTAAGGTAGTGTCTCAAATCTGATACTGGGAAGATGACTACCATCTAAGGCGAACATGGGCTTAGGCTTGTCTAACTCTCTGAAAGGAATGTCATGTTTCGAGCCCATGCCGTCCATGAAACAACCCTCAGCCCCAGAGTCTATCAAGGCACTGCATGTAGCACCGAACCGGTCCAGCGTAGATGGACCGACAAAGTAGTACAGGATCTAGATGGAGAGACCTGAGTAGTAGCGCTCACCAGTAGCCCTCCGCTTACTGATGAGCTCTGGCTTTACTGGACATGAATTAACAAAATGTCCAGCAAGTCCACAATAGAGCACAGGCGGTTGGTGATCCTCCGTTCCCTCCTTAGTCGAGATGCGAATACCTCCCAGCTGCATGGGCTCAGTCTCTGAGCCAGAGGAGGGAGATGGTTGCGATGCGGAGCAGGGAAACACCGTTGACGAGCTCTCTTCCACGAGCCTGGTAGCCAAAGATCTACCCGTCGTTCTATGCGGATGGCGAGAGCAATCAAAGAGTCCACACTTGAAGGAACCTCCCGGGAGAGAATCTCATCTTTAACCACTGCGTGGAGTCCCTCCAGAAACGAGCGAGCAGCGGCTCGTTCCAGTCACTAGAGGCAGCAGAGTGCGAAACTCAATAGAGTAATCCGTTATGGATCGATCACCTTGGCATAGGGGAAGCCAGGGCCCTAGAAACCTCCCTACCAAAAACTGAACGGTCAAAATCCCGAATCATCTCCTCTTTAAAGAGCAATCAGCCCTTGCCTCCCAGATAGCTGTGCCCCACTCTCGAGCCCGGCCAGTAAGCAGTGAAGTAGCGTAAGCAACCCGAGGCTCTCTCTCTAGAGTATGTGTTGGGTTGGAGAGAGAACACAATATGCACACTGGGTGAAAGGAAGCGGCACTCCGTGGAGCCGCCCGGGTAGCAAGGTGGGTTATTAACCTAGGTTCCGGAGGCTCGGCAGGCCAGGAAGTAACAGGTGCACGAAGCGAAGACTCTGGAACTGTCAGAGAGGTCGGAAACCTGAGGCGGCCAGGTTCTCCACGGCATGTGAGCAGCAGACAATTCCTGTGATGTCTGCCGAGCATGGCTCCTTGGATCTCGACGGCAGTGTTCTGACGTCTGTAGTCGCTGGGTCCATTCTTTGGTCGGATCCTTCTGTTATGCAGGTGAATGAGGACCCAAAAGCGACTTGGCGAAAACAGAGTCTTTAATCCAG
Organism: Oncorhynchus gorbuscha; assembly: GCF_021184085.1. Lineage (NCBI taxonomy): Eukaryota > Metazoa > Chordata > Actinopteri > Salmoniformes > Salmonidae > Oncorhynchus > Oncorhynchus gorbuscha. The sequence continues at coordinate 446 of NW_025752397.1, read as the reverse complement.
TAAAGTAAATATACAATCATAAAGCACAATTCCACTCGTAATGACGAGAACAGACTGGAGACTCGATCATGAACTGCCGGTTGCCTCGGGAAGGCACTTGAACGTAGCAGACTCAGACACCTGCTCACCACGCAGCATCTGAGGAAACACGACACGACAGGGGCGATACACAGACACAGCACGGTGAACAATAGACAAGGATCCGACAGGGCAGAAACGGAAAACAAGGGGAGAAATAGGGACTCTAATCAGGGACAAAGATAGGGAACAGGTGTGGGAAGACTAAATGATTGATTAGGGGAATAGGAACAGCTGGGAGCAGGAACGGAACGATAGAGAGAAGAGAGAGAGGAAGGGAGAGAGAAAAAGGGGAACGAACCTAAAAAAGACCAGCAGGGGAAAACGAACAGAGGGAAAAGCAAAATGACAAGACAATATAAGACAAA
>NW_025752396.1:0-12730 GCF_021184085.1 Oncorhynchus gorbuscha | reverse complement strand
TAACACACAGCACACTGTAACGCATACACTGAGTGTACAAAACATTAGGAACACCTCTCTAATTTACAGTTACAACTCTCCTCAGAACAGCCTCAATTTGTCGGGTCATGGACTCTACACAGTTTTAAAAGAGTTCCACAGAGATGCTGGCCCCATGTTGACTCCAACACTTCCCACTGTTGTCCAGTTGGCTGGATGTCCTTTGGGTGGTGGACCATTGATACACACAGGAAACTGTTGAGTGTTAAAAACCCAGAAGCATTGCAGTTCTTGACACAAACCGGTGCACCTACTATCCTACCCTGTTTTAAAGGCACTTCAATATTTTGTCTTGCCCGTTCACCCTCTGAATGGCACACATACACAATCCATGTCTCAATTGTCTCAGGGCTTAAAAATCTTTCTTTAACCCCGTCTCCTCCTCTTCATCTACACAATTTGAAGTGGATTTAACAAGTGACATCAATAAGGGATCATATATTCTGGATTCACCTGGCCAGTCTGTCACGGAAAGAGCAGCTGTTAATGTTTTGTAGGGGCCCAACTTTGTTTTTTTGGGGTCATCTGAAGCTAATCTCTGCATTTCAACACTATCCACTATGACCTATGGCCCTTTCAGCACTCTCTTTACAACAACATGAAGTCAACAGAAATGCCCCCAGACAGCATGAAGATAAGAGCTCATTGTTACATATGTTTAAGAGATTGATAAGACTGAACTAGATCAAAGGTATTTCAATAATCAATATTAACCTTTAACCAATAGTCTAACAACTCTCTGAAGAGTCAGGACTACCGGGCATGATGACACCTTTAACCAATAGTCTAACAACTCTCTTAAAAAATAAAGTACAAAGATTTGTGTTTTTTAAGATATCCTCTATATCACATTTCAGCCAGACCGCCCAGCCAGCCCCAGCCAGACCGCCCAGCCAGACCGCCCAGCCAGCCCCCCAGCCAGACTGCCCATTCAGCCCCCCAGCCAGACCGCCCAGCCAGCCCCCAGCCAGCCAGCCAGCCCCGCCAGCCAGCCCCCCAGACTGACCCCCAGCCAGCCCCCCCAGACTGACCGCCCAGCCAGCCCCCCAACCAGACGCGCCCAGCCAGCCCCCCCCAGCCAGACCGCCCAGCCAGCCTCCCCCAGCCAGACTGCCCAGCCAGCCCCCCCACAGCCAGACCCCCACCAGTCCAGTCAATGCCTCAACTCTCTCCCAGACCCCCACCAGTCTAGTCAATACCTCAACTCTCCCAGACCCCCACCAGTCTAGTCAATACCTCAACTCTCTCCCCGACCCCCACCAGTCTAGTCAATACCTCAACTCTCTCCCCGACCCCCACCAGTCTAGTCAATACCTCAACTCTCTCCCGACCCCCACCAGTCTAGTCAATACCTCAACTCTCTCCCCGACCCCCACCAGTCTAGTCAATACCTCAACTCTCTCCCGACCCCCACCAGTCAATACCACAACTCTCTCCCCGACCCCCACCAGTCAATACCTCAACTCTCTCCCCTGACCCCACCAGTCAATATCCCTCAACTCTCTCCCCGACCCCCACCAGTCAATACCTCAACTCTCTCCCGACCCCCACCAGTCAATACCTCAACTCTCCCGACCCCCACCAGTCTAATACCTCCAACTCTCTCCCGACCCCCACCAGTCAATACCTCAACTCTCTCCCGACCCCCACCAGTCTAATACCTCAACTTCTCTCCCCACCCCCACCAGTCAATACCTCAACTCTCTCCCCGACCCCCACCAGTCAATACCTCAACTCTCTCCCCGACCCCCACCAGTCAATACCTCAACTCTCTCCCCGACCCCCACCAGTCAATACCTCAACTCTCTCCCGACCCCCACCAGTCAATACCTCAACTCTCTCCCCGACCCCCACCAGTCAATACCTCAACTCTCTCCCGACCCCACCAGTCAATACCTCAACTCTCTCCCGACCCCCACCAGTCTAGTCAATACCTCAACTCTCTCCCGACCCCCACCAGTCAATACCTCAACTCTCTCCCGACCCCCAGCCAGTCAATACCTCAACTCTCTCCCGACCCCCACCAGTCTAGTCAATACCTCAACTCTCTCCCGACCCCCACCAGTCTAGTCATACCTCAACTCTTTCTCAGAGCCCCACCAGTCTAGTCAATACCTCAACTCTCTCCCCGACCCCCACAGTCAGCCCTCAACTCTCTGACCATACACTAGTCAATGCCTCAACTCTCTCCCGACCCCCACAGTCAATACCTCGACTCTCTCCCCGACCCCCACCAGTCAATACCTCGACTCTCCCCCCGACCCCACCAATCAATACCTCAACTCTCTCTCTCCCCCACCAGTCAATACCTCAACTCTCTCCCGGCCCCCACCAGTCAATACAACTCTCCCCCGGCCCCCACCAGTCTAGTCAATACCTCGGCTCTCAACTCTGCTCCCGACCCCCACCTAGTCAATACCTCAACTCTCCCGACCCAGTCTAGTCAGTATCTAGTCAATACCTCAACTCTCTCCCCCGGCCCCACCAGTCAATACCTCAACTCTCTCCCCGACCCCCACCAGTCAATACCTCAACTCTCTCCCCGACCCCCACCAGTCAATACCACAACTCTCTCCCGACCCCCACCAGTCAATACCACAACTCTCTCCCGACCCCACCAGTCAATACCTCAACTCTCCCGACCCCCACCAGTCAATACCTCAGCTCTCTCCGACCCCACCAGTCAATACCTCAACTCTCTCCCCGACCCCCACCAGTCTAGTCAATACCTCAACTCTCTCCCGGCCCCCCAGTCAATACCTCAATCTCCTTCTCCCCCACCCCCACCAGTCAATACCACAACTCTCTCCCGACTCCCACCAGTCTAGTCAATACCTCAACTCTCCCCGTCCAGTTATACCTCAACTCTCTCCCCGACCCCCACCAGTCAATACCTCAACTCTCCCCGACCCCCACAGTCAATACCACAACTCTCTCCCGACCCCCCACCAGTCAAATACCTCAACTCTCTCCTGACCCCCACCAGTCAATACCACAACTCTCCCCGACCCCCACCAGTCATCCAATACTCTCAACTCAATACCACGACTCCCCTGACCCCCACCAGTCAATACCTCAACTCTCTCCCCATTTACCAGTCTAGTCAATACCTCGCTCTCTCCACCCCACCAGTCAGTCAATACCTCAACTCTCCCCCGACCCCCACCAGTCTAGTCAATACCTCAACTCTCCTCCCCACCTCTAGTCAATACCTCACACTCACTCCCGACCCCCACCAGTCAATCTCAACTCTCCCCCCGACCCCACCAGTCTGGTCAATACCTCAACTCTCTCCCGACCCCCACCAGTCAATACCTCAACTCTCTCCCCGGCCCCCACACAATACACAACTCTCTCCCGACCCCCACCAGTCAATACCTCACTCTCTCCCGACCCCCACCAGTCTAGTCAATACCTCACACTCACACACGGCACACACTCTCTCAACCCCCCCCCACCACTAGTCACACACACTCAACTCTCTCCCCCGACCCCCACCAGTCTGTCACACACCTCAACTCTCCCCCGACCCCCACCAGTCTCAATACCTCAACTCTCTCCCGACCCCCACCAGTCTCCCGACCTGGGACAATACCTCAACTCTCTCCCGACCCCCACCCAGTCTAGTCAATACCTCCAACTCAATCCTCACACCGACCCCCACCAGTCACACACCTCAACTCTCTCCCGACCCCCACCAGTCAATACCTCCAACTCTCCCCTGACCCCACCAGTCAATACCTCAACTCTCTCCCGACCCCACCAGTAATATCCTCAACTCTCTCCCCGACCCCCACCAGTCAGTCATACCAACAACTCAATACTCCCCGACCCCACCAGTCAATACCTCAACTCTCTCCCGACCCCCACCAGTCAATACCTCAACTCTCTCCCCAGGTCAATACCTCAACTTCTCTCTCCTGCCCCCACCAGTCTACCTCAACTCTCTCCCGTCAATACCTCGCTTTCTCCCCGACCCCCACCAGTCAATAGTCAATACCCCCACCAGTCACTCTCTCCCCCGACCCCCACCAGTCAATACCTCAACTCTCCCCCGACCCCACCAGTCAATACCTCAACTCTCCCCCGACCCCCACCAGTCACCTCAACTCTCTCCCGACCCCCACCAGTCAATACCTCAACTCTCTCCCCCGACCCCCACCAGTAATATCCCTCAACTCTCTCCCCGACCCCCACCAGTCAATACCTCAACTCTCTCCCCGACCCCCACCAGTCTAACTCTCTCCCGACCCCCACCAGTCTAGTCAATACCTCAACTTTCTCCCCGACCCCCACCAGTCTAGTCAATACTTCAACTCTCTCCCGACCCCACCAGTCTAGTCAATACCTCAACTCTCTCCCCGACCCCCCACCAGTCTAGTCAATACCTCAACTTTCTCCCCGACCGCCACCAGTCAATACCTCAACCCCTTCTCCCCGACCCCCACCAGTCTAGTCAATACCCCTCAACTCCCTCTCCCCCGTGTACCTCAACTCTCCCCGACCCCCACCAGTCAATACCACAACTCTCTCCCCCTGACCCCCACCAGTCAATACCTCAACTCTCTCCCCGACCCCCACCAGTCAATACCTCCAACTCTCTCCCCGACCCCCCACCAGTCAATACCTCAACTCTCCCCCACCCCCACTCAGTCAATACCTCAACTCTCCCCCAATTTCACCAGTCAATACCTCAACTCTCTCCCCGACCCCCACCAGTCAATACCTCAACTCTCTCCCGACCCCCACCAGTCAATACCTCAACTCTCTCCCGACCCCCACCAGTCAATACCTCAACTCTCTCCCCGACCCCCACCAGTCAATACCTCAACTCTCTCCCCGACCCCCACCAGTCAATACCTCAACTCTCTCCCACCGACCAGTCATCCTACCAGTCTCACCAGTCAATACCTCAACTCTCTCCCCGACCCCCACCAGTCAATACCTCAACTCTCTCCCCGACCCCCACCAGTCTAGTCAATACCTCAACTCTCTCCCCGACCCCCACCAGTCAATACCTCAACTCTCTCCCGACCCCCACCAGTCAATATCCCTCAACTCTCTCCCCGACCCCCACCAGTCTAGTCAATACCTCAACTCTCTCCCGACCCCCACCAGTCAATACCTCAACTCTCTCCCCGACCCCCACCAGTCAATACCTCAACTCTCTCCCCGACCCCACCAGTCTAGTCAATACCTCAACTCTCTCCCGACCCCCACCAGTCAATACCTCAACTCTCTCCCGACCCCCACCAGTCTAGTCAATACCTCAACTCTCTCCCCGACCCCCACCAGTCAATACCTCAACTCTCTCCCGACCCCCACCAGTCAATACCTCAACTCTCTCCCGACCCCCACCAGTCAATACCTCAACTCTCTCCCGACCCCCACCAGTCAATACCTCAACTCTCTCCCGACCCCCACCAGTCAATACCTCAACTCTCTCCCCGACCCCCACCAGTCTAGTCAATACCTCAACTCTCTCCCCGACCCCCACCAGTCAATACCTCAACTCTCTCCCGACCCCACCAGTCAATATCCCTCAACTCTCTCCCCGACCCCCACCAGTCTAGTCAATACCTCAACTCTCTCCCGACCCCCACCAGTCAATACCTCAACTCTCTCCCGACCCCACCAGTCTAGTCAATACCTCAACTTTCTCCCCGACCCCCACCAGTCAATACCTCAACTCTCTCCCGACCCCACCAGTCTAGTCAATACCTCAACTCTCTCCCCGACCCCACCAGTCTAGTCAATACCTCAACTCTCTCCCCGACCCCCACCAGTCAATACCTCAACTCTCTCCCGACCCCCACCAGTCAATACCTCAACTCTCTCCCGACCCCCACCAGTCAATACCTCAACTCTCTCCCGACCCCCACCAGTCAATACCTCAACTCTCTCCCGACCCCCACCAGTCAATACCTCAACTCTCTCCCGACCCCCACCAGTCTAGTCAATACCTCAACTCTCTCCCGACCCCACCAGTCAATGCCTCAACTCTCTCCCCCGACCCCCACCAGTCAATACCTCAACTCTCTCCCCGACCCCACCAGTCAATACCTCAACTCTCTCCCGACCCCCACCAGTCAATACCTCAACTCTCACCCCAACTCTCTCTCGACCCCCACTAGTCAATACCTCAACTCTCTCCCGACCCCCACCAGTCTAGTCAATACCTCAACTCTCTCCCGACCCCCACCAGTCAATACCTCAACTCTCTCCCGACCCCACCAGTCAATACCTCAACTCTCTCCCCGACCCCCACCAGTCAATACCTCAACTCTCTCCCCGACCCCCACCAGTCAATACCTCAACTCTCTCCCGATTCCCACCAGTCAATACCTCAACTCTCTCCCCGACCCCACCAGTCAATACCTCAACTCTCTCCCGACCCCACGTCAGTCAATACCTCAACTCTCTCCCGACCCCCACCAGTCAATACCTAACTCTCTCCCGACCCCACCAGTCTGCAATACCTCAACTCTCTCCCGACCCCCACCAGTCAATACCTCAACTCTCTCCCGACCCCCACCAGTCAATACCTCAACTCTCTCCCGACCCCACCAGTCTAGTCAATACCTCAACTCTCTCCCCGACCCCCACCAGTCAATACCTCAACTCTCTCCCCGACCCCCACCAGTCTAGTCAATACCTCAACTCTCTCCCCGACCCCCACCAGTCAATACCTCAACTCTCTCCCGACCCCACCAGTCTAGTCAATGCCTCAACTCTCTCCCGACCCCCACCAGTCATATACCTCAACTCTCTCCCCGACCCCCACCAGTCAATACCTCAACTCTCTCCCGACCCCCACCAGTCAATACCTCAGCTCTCTCTCCCGACCCCACCAGTCAATACCTCAACTCTCTCCCGACCCCCACCAGTCAATACCTCAACTCTCTCCCGACCCCACCAGTCTAGTCAATGCCTCAACTCTCTCCCGACCCCCACCAGTCTAGTCAATACCTCAACTCTCTCCCCGACCCCCACCAGTCAATACCTCAACTCTCTCCGACCCCCACCAGTCAATACCTCAACTCTCTCCCCGACCCCCACCAGTCTAGTCAATACCTCAACTCTCTCCCCGACCCCCACCAGTCAATACCTCAACTCTCTCCCCGACCCCCACCAGTCAATGCCTCAACTCTCTCCCGACCCCACCAGTCAATACCTCAACTCTCTCCCGACCCCCACCAGTCTAGTCAATACCTCAACTCTCTCCCCGACCACCAGCCAGTCAATACCTCAACTCTCTCCCGACCCCACCAGTCTAGTCAATACCTCAACTCTCTCCCGACCCACCAGTCTAGTCAATACCTCAACTCTCTCCCGACCCCCACCAGTCAATACCTCAACTCTCTCCCCGACCCCACCAGTCAGCATCAACTCTCCCACCCCCACCAGTCAATGCCTCAACTCTCTCCCGACCCCACCTAGTCAATACCTCAACTCTCTCCCCGACCCCCACCAGTCAATACCTCAACTCTCTCCCGACCCCCACCAGTCAATACCTCAACTCTCCTCGACCCCCACCAGTCAATACCTCAACTCTCTCCCCGACCCCCACCAGTCAATACCTCAACTCTCTCCCGACCCCACCAGTCAATACCTCAACTCTCTCCCGACCCCCACCAGTCAATACCTCAACTCTCTCCCCGACCCCCCACCAGTCAATACCTCAACTCTCTCCCCGACCCCCCACCAGTCAATACCTCAACTCTCTCCCCGACCCCCACCAGTCAATACCTCAACTCTCTCCCCGACCCCCACCAGTCAATGCCTCAACTCTCTCCCGACCCCACCAGTCTAGTCAATGCCTCAACTTTCTCCCGACCCCCACCAGTCAATACCTCAACTCTCTCCCCGACCCCCACCAGTCAATATCCCTCAACTCTCTCCCGACCCCCACCAGTCTAGTCAATACCTCAACTCTCTCCCCGACCCCCACCAGTCAATACCTCAACTCTCTCCCCGACCCCCACCAGTCAATACCTCAACTCTCTCCCCGACCCCCACCAGTCTAGTCAATACCTCAACTCTCTCCCCGACCCCCACCAGTCAATACCTCAACTCTCTCCCGACCCCACCAGTCTAGTCAATACCTCAACTTTCTCCCGACCCCCACCAGTCAATACCTCAACTCTCTCCCCGACCCCCACCAGTCAATACCTCAACTCTCTCCCGACCCCCACCAGTCAATACCTCAACTCTCTCCCCGACCCCCACCAGTCAATACCTCAACTCTCTCCCCGACCCCCACCAGTCTAGTCAATACCTCAACTTTCTCCCCGACCCCCACCAGTCAGTACCTCAACTCTCTCCCCGACTCTCACCAGTCAATACCTCAACTCTCTCCCCGACCCCCACCAGTAATATCCCTCAACTCTCTCCCGACCCCCACCAGTCTAGTCAATACCTCAACTCTCTCCCGACCCCCACCAGTCTAGTCAATACCTCAACTCTCTCCCCGACCCCCACCAGTCAATACCTCAACTCTCTCCCCGACCCCCACCAGTCTAGTCAATACCTCAACTCTCTCCCGACCCCCACCAGTCAATACCTCAACTCTCTCCCCGACCCCCACCAGTCTAGTCAATACCTCAACTCTCTCCCCGACCCCCACCAGTCAATACCTCAACTCTCTCCCCGACCCCCACCAGTCAATACCTCAACTCTCTCCCCGACCCCCACCAGTCAATACCTCAACTCTCTCCCGACCCCCACCAGTCAATACCTCAACTCTCTCCCGACCCCCACCAGTCTAGTCAATACCTCAACTTTCTCCCCGACCCCCACCAGTCAATACCTCAACTCTCTCCCCGACCCCCACCAGTCAATACCTCAACTCTCTCCCGACCCCACCAGTAATATCCTCAACTCTCTGACCCCACCAGTCTAGTCATCCTCAACTCTCTCCCGACCCCACCAGTCTAGTCAATACCTCAACTCTCTCCCGACCCCCACCAGTCAATACCTCAACTCTCTCCCCGACCCCCACCAGTCTAGTCAATACCTCAACTCTCTCCCGACCCCACCAGTCAATACCTCAACTCTCTCCCGACCCCACCAGTCTAGTCAATACCTCAACTTTCTCCCCGACCCCCACCAGTCAATACCTCAACTCTCTCCCGACCCCCACCAGTCAATACCTCAACTCTCTCCCGACCCCCACCTAGTCAATACCTCAACTCTCTCCCCGACCCCCACCAGTCAATACCTCAACTCTCTCCCCGACCCCACCAGTCTAGTCAATACCTCAACTCTCTCCCGACCCCCACCAGTCAATACCTCAACTCTCTCCCGACCCCACATCAGTCAATACCTCAACTCTCTCCCGACCCCACCAGTCTAGTCAATACCACAACTCTCTCCCGACCCCCACCAGTCTAGTCAATCCTCACTCTCTCCCATTACAGTCAATACCTCAACTCTCTCCCGACCCCCACCAGTCAATACCTCAACTCTCTCCCGACCTCCACCAGTCAATACCTCAACTCTCTCCCCGACCCCCACCAGTCAATGCCTCAACTCTCTCCGACCCCACCAGTCAATACCTCAACTCTCTCCCCGACCCCCACCAGTCAATACCTCAACTCTCTCCGACCCCCACCAGTCAATACCTCAACTCTCTCCCGACCCCACCAGTCAATACCTCAACTCTCTCCCCGACCACCTCAGTCAATACCTCAACTCTCTCCCCGACCCCCACCAGTCAATTACCTCAACTCTCTCCGACCCCCACCAGTCAATACCTCAGCTCTCTCCCCCATTACTAGTCAATACCTCAACTCTCTCCCCGACCCCCACCAGTCAATACCTCAACTCTCTCCCCGACCCCCACCAGTCAATACCTCAACTCTCTCCCGACCCCCACCAGTCAATGCCTCAACTCTCTCCCGACCCCACCAGTCTAGTCAATACCTCAACTCTCTCCCGACCCCACCAGTCAATACCTCAACTCTCTCTCCCGACCCCCACCAGTCAATACCCTCAACTCTCTCCCGACCCCCACCAGTCTAGTCAATACCTCAACTCTCTCCCCGACCCCCACCAGTCAATACCTCAACTCTCTCCCGACCCCCACCAGTCAATACCTCAACTCTCTCCCGACCCCCACCAGTCAGTCAATGCCTCAACTCTCTCCCGACCCCCACCAGTCAATACCTCAACTCTCTCCCCGACCCCCACCAGTCTAGTCAATACCTCAACTCTCTCCCGACCCCACCAGTCAATACCTCAACTCTCTCCCGACCCCACCAGTCAATGCCTCAACTCTCTCCCCGACCCCCACCAGTCAATACCTCCAACTCTCTCCCGACCCCCACCAGTCAATACCTCAACTCTCTCCCGACCCCCACCAGTCTAGTCAATACCTCAACTCTCTCCCGACCCCCACCAGTCAATACCTCAACTCTCTCCCGACCCCCACCAGTCAATACCTCAACTCTCTCCCCGACCCCCACCAGTCAATATCCCTCAACTCTCTCCCCCGACCCCCACCAGTCTAGTCAATACCTCAACTCTCTCCCCGACCCCCACCAGTCTAGTCAATACCTCAACTCTCTCCCCGACCCCACCAGTCAATACCTCAACTCTCTCCCGACCCCCACCAGTCTAGTCAATACCTCAACTCTCTCCCCGACCCCCACCAGTCAATACCTCAACTCTCTCCCCGACCCCCACCAGTCTAGTCAATACCTCAACTCTCTCCCGACCCCCACCAGTCAATACCTCAACTCTCTCCCCGACCCCCACCAGTCAATACCTCAACTCTCTCCCCGACCCCCACCAGTCAATACCTCAACTCTCTCCCGACCCCCACCAGTCAATACCTCAACTCTCTCCCGACCCCCACCAGTCTAGTCAATACCTCAACTCTCTCCCCGACCCCCACCAGTCAATACCTCAACTCTCTCCCCGACCCCCACCAGTCAATACCTCAACTCTCTCCCCGACCCCCACCAGTCAATATCCCTCAACTCTCTCCCCGACCCCCACCAGTCTAGTCAATACCTCAACTCTCTCCCGACCCCACCAGTCTAGTCAATACCTCAACTCTCTCCCCGACCCCCACCAGTCAATACCTCAACTCTCTCCCCGACCCCACCAGTCTAGTCAATACCTCAACTCTCTCCCCGACCCCACCAGTCAATACCTCAACTCTCTCCCCGACCCCCACATCAGTCAATACCTCAACTCTCTCCCGACCCCCACCAGTCAATACCTCAACTCTCTCCCCGACCCCCACCAGTCAATGACCTCAACTCTCTCCCCCGACCCCCACCAGTCAATACCTCAACTCTCTCCCCGACCCCCACCAGTCAATACCTCAACTCTCTCCCGACCCCCACCAGTCAATACCTCAACTCTCTCCCGACCCCCCACCAGTCAATACCTCAACTCTCCCCCGACCCCCACCCAGTCTAGTCAATGCCTCAACTTTCTCCCCGACCCCCACCAGTCAATACCTCAACTGCTCTCACTCTTCCCGACCCCCACCAGTCAATACCTCAACTCTCTCCCCGACCCCACCAGTAGTATCCCTCAACTCTCTCCCGACCCCCACCAGTCTAGTCAATACCTCAACTCTCTCCCCGACCCCCACCAGTCAATATGCCTCAGCTCTCTCCCCGGCCCCCCACCAGTCTAGTCAATGCCTCAACTCTCTCCGACCCCACCAGTCTAGTCAATGCCTCAACTTCTCTGCTCTCTCCCTGACCCCCAGCCCAGTCAGTACCTCAACTCTCTCCCGACCCCCACCAGTCAATACCTCAACTCTCTCCCGACCCCACCAGTCTAGTCAGTACCTCAACTCTCTCCCGACCCCCACCAGTCTAGTCAATACCTCAACTCTCTCCCGACCCCCCACCAGTCAATGCCTCAACTCTCTCCCCCGGCCCCACCAGCCTAGTCAATGCCTCAACTCTCCCCCCTGACCCCCCACCAGTCAATGCCTCCAGCTCAACTCCCCGGCCCCCACCAGTCAATGCCTCAACTCTCTCCCGTCCCCCACCAGTCCAGTCAATACCACAACTCTCTCCCAGAGCCCCACCAGTCTAGTCCAATACCGCCTCAGCTCTCTCCCGGCCCCCACCAGTCAGTGCCTCAACTCTCTCTCCCCACCAGTCAACACCCCAACTCGCTCGACAGTCAATACCTCAGCTCTCTCCCAAACCCACTGGTCATGATCAATACCACAACTCTCTCCCATTTACCAGTCAATGCCTCAACTCTCCCCCGACCCCCCACAGTCAATGCCTCAACTCTCTCCCGACCCCCGCAGTCAGCCTCAACTCTCTCCCAGCCCCCACCAGTCAATGCCTCAACTCTCTCCCCGACCCCACCAGTCTGGTCAGTACCTCAAGCTCCCGACCCCCACCAGTCTGAGTCAGTAGCCAGCTCTGAGCCCCACCAGTCTAGTCAATACCCTACCCTCAGCTCTCCCCAAGCCCCCCACAGTCTAGTCAATACCTCAACTCTCTCCCCGACCCCCACCAGTCTAGTCAATACCTCCCAACTCTCCCCGACCCCACCAAGTCAATACCACAACTCTCTCCCAGGCCCCCACAGTCAATGCCTCAACTCTCTCCCGGCCCCACCAGTCAAGCCCACTCAACACCTCTCTCTGACCTGATCAATGCCTCAACTCTTTCTCTCTGACCCCACCAGTCAATACCTCAACTCTCTC